>NW_022060260.1:1417500-1717500 GCF_007364275.1 Archocentrus centrarchus
TGGTAATCTCATGATCTCCTAACAGGAACCAGTCTGCACACATCCTGTTTTTGAAGCCTAGGCCTGATGACAGTGGAGGATCATACAGAGCTAATTCCTGCTCCTTTGTGACTCTAACCATAATTCCCAAAACAAACATCACGCTTTATTCGGTAAGCCCCGAAATCAGCAACCGAGGCCATAAACTCATTATTAAAGAGTTTACTGAGCTCAGAGATCAGCTGAGCAGGAGGCTCATTTTCTCAGACTTCGATCCAATCAGGCTTCTTTTTTACAACCAGAGGAGTCGCCCCCTGCTGGACGCCAGAATGCAGGTTAAAGACATTTCAGCTACATCCATCTTTATGTACAGTCTATGACTGACAGTAGGGATGGTTTTTAGGAAAATCTTCACCATTGTTTGCTGCTGAAGAAAGTGAAAGTGATTTATAACCTGAATGATGTGCATTCACTCACATTTCACATCAAGATTATCCAGATATAACAGGGGAAGATATAATAAGGGAGCAAGTGTAGTCTGAAACAGACCCATTAGATGTGGACTGAGAAATCAGCGTGAGGTGAGCCTTAGCCTGTATGTGGCTGTGACTGAACCATCAAGACCAACAGACACGTGTCATCGTGATAAATGTGAAAACAGCGTTTCTTCAGGTTTTAAGCCCCACTGCCACTCAAACCTTCTGCTGGCCAGGAGAGGAGCTAAAGCGGCTGCATCAAGCCCCAGTATCAGACACAGAAGGCTTGTTTCGAACTGTGAACCATGCAAAGCCGCTCTGGTAGACACAGAAAAGGTCACTGTCCAACACAATCAGTAACAAAAACAGAAAAGCTGCAGCAGCAGCAGAAATAAAATCAGAGTCAGGACGGTTTCTGTCAGGGTGGGGGCAACAAAAGGAAACGCGAGACTCTGAGTTCCTGTTTTTAAGGCTCGTCAGAGTTTAATGCCTGTGTCAGGGATCACCTAAAAAAGTCTCAGAGACGGCAGCACCTGAAGGACCTGCAGGGAACTGGTGCCAATAGGTTTCTGATGGTTTCAAGAGTCTTTAGGACTGTGTTACTGTACCTACACTATAATCACTCCAGTCCTTTTACCCACTTATCTTTAACTGTCATGTTATATTGGTTGTAATTTCTGCAGCCCCCTTGGCCAGATCCCTGTAGAAAAACACATTTTCACTTCTGAGGCACGTTGAACACAAGAAATAAAGTGACCTGTGACAGGACTGTTTTTCTCCTTTCTGTCTCAAAACGAGTCCTCATGTTTGATGTATACAGGCCGTCTACAGCAGTGATCTCTGGCAGCGGTCACCTGTCTCTGTCTCACCTGAGTTTCCCACCTTGTATCCGTACCTGCCCACAGCAACAGAGCAGCCAGCCCTGGCGCTCACAAACATGAATGCTCTCATTTGAGACCATCTGATAACTAAAAGTGTACTCCACACGCGGCTGCTCTGACCTCCCTGGATGAGTACTCAGATTACTGTGTCGTTACTCTGCGTTAGCGCTGACCGGGATTCGGACCCAAACTTTAGAAACGCTCTTTTTGGGCCGTGTCTTCTGTCTAACCGCTACCGCCAAAGGTCCCGGCAGCGGAGCAGCGACGGTTTGTTTATCTCTCCGCGGCGGCCCACGCCCTTTGACACGGTGACGTTAGCAGCTCCGAGCTAGCAGCTAACGTTAATTAGCCCGGTAGGAAAGTGCTGAGCTAATAACTTTAACGGTGAAATGTACCCAGACCGAGAGCAGAGGGGTGGAAAACAGAGCCCGTACACGAAGAGGAGCCCCCGGGTCTGTTCCCCGGGGCGTGTATAGCGGCTAGCTGAGCTCAGCCGGAGCGCGGAGGGACACAAACTTACAGTTCCTGATGTCAGAGATGAACACGGCCAGGCCGCGCATCCCGTCCCCTTTGGACACCGCCGGCATCCTGTCCTGTCCCGCTGCTCAAGGGGTCAAAGTCACCCGGGATTTACCGCTCCTCGAACTTTGCCTGAAGTTGCCGTGAACGGACCGGAGCGCCGACATATGACCGAGGAAGGAACACCCTGCTCAGCCACAGGCGGGGCCGCGTCCCATACAGAGTCACCTTACCCTGCAGTTCTACTTCAGGCCGCCGGGGGGCGCAGTGGGACATCCAGTCAAAGACATATCTCTCTCTCTCTCACACACACGCACACACACACGCACACACTGAGGCATGAGTATACTGAGTCAAACTGTCTGAGGATTTTAGACAGAACGCAAATGGTTTCCACTGGAAATAAAAAATCAAACATCCTCTGAGCTTTGTGAAAGTTTTGGTGAGTCCGTGTGAGGAGCTGCTCACTGTGACCAAACCAACCAACACGACCATCCCGAGTGCTCGGACGTGATTCCCGTGATTGTTTAACAATTCAGTGTGAGCAGGTTGTTGTGCCATTAAATTGTCTGGATGGTAGCAAAAAGCATCAACCTGAATCTGCAGCTCCTCCAGCCTCCGGGAGGCTCCAGCACTGAGTCAGTCTCCCCTTCATAACTCACCTTTTATAACTCACCTGTTTAAGGCTCAGTGCTTGCATTATTAGGGGCATGACAGGTGGATGGTGACACAGGCAGCCGTAGCTGCTAGCTGTCTGCTAGGCTCCACCTCAGCTAACTGGAGTCCCTGAACTGGACCTCTGGACCGTGTTTGTGCTGTTGGAGCCTTTTGGAGCATTGACCAAGAAAAAATTAAAGCATCTACAAGCTGTGGAAGAATTTCAGAATAATGTTCCTGACTGTGAACATCTCATCATCCACAGTAATAATATCATTAGAAGACTCAGAGAATCTGGAGAAATCTCTGTGTGCAGGGACGAGGCTGGAAACCCGTGATCTGCAGGCCCTCAGGCAGCACCGCAGTAAAAACAGGCCTGATTCTGTCCTGGAAATCACTGCATGGGCTCAGGAACACTGACAGAACAGCTAATTAGCTGGACAGCTAATTTTAGGGTATTTTTAGAGGTTCAGGTAAACATTTGGATGGCCGTTGGAAATTATATTTGTATTTCATGTGCATTATTTCATCTCTGTTATGGACAGTTTTTGGGGAGCCCCATTTCACATGTGACTACATTTGAGATGATTTGTGAAAAAACAAACTGGAATTATAGAAATTTTGTTGATAAATACATAATAAAATAATAATAATTGACAAACTGACCAAGGTTCAGTATTATGTGAATTCACGGTCCTGGGCCTTTTGCCCAGTGTTCATGTGCTTTTGAGGTTTTGTCTCTTCATTATTTTGTGATCCCTAGTTTTTGGCTTCTTGTCCTTTGTTTCCTTGTAAATCGATTTTATCGTTTTCAGTTCTGTTGCTTAGTTCAGTTTAGTTCCTCCCTCTGTGTTGGCGCGTGTGTCTTGGTTCTTTTGTGTTTATCTTCCTGTGTCCTGTCTCAAGTCTGCCGTCTTGTCTCCGGGTTCCGTTTTAGTTCCTCTGCTCGTTTCTGTGATTATGTTCAGCTGTGCTCCCCACCTGTTGTCTGTTCCTTCATTATCCCTCTGTGGACTTATTGTCTCAGTCTTCCCATTGTCGTTGGCTTCTTCCTGCCCATTTATGTTCTTGTTCATGTGAGTTTAGTATTTTATGTTGCAGGCGCCTGACCTGCTCTGTATACGGTCTAGCTAAGAAAAGCTGAAGTTTAAGTTTAGCTCTCGTCTCTTGACTCCTGCTTTGGGGTCCTCTCTGCCTGTCACTTAATGCTGAACTGATAAAACTTCATGTCCTCTAGTCCTCTAGCACGAGGCTTCAAAAATGAGCACGCTGTCAGAAGATGGAATCGTTAAGCTTTGCTGAATGAGAGAGAAAAGATACATGATGCAAGATTTTTAACATGTATTTTGTGGGGTCTCTGTCTCAGTTTCCTGTGGAGAGGGGCTTTATTCAGAGACATGATCTCCTGCTGCATCTCTTATCCATGTGAATGGAGATTAGAGCGTAATAAGGTAAAGCACTAAAAAATGACCCTGCACAGAAAAACAGTGGGCAGTGCTGTGCAAAGGCCTGGGCTCTCTAATTGTATAAGCAGACCGTAGATGGATCGCACTCTTAGTCTGGCTCTCATTAAGCTTCTCAAAGAAGCTGCATCAGGCTCAGAGTTGCATCCCAGAAAATCATGGCTGCAGTTCCCAGCGAACCTGCATCCATGACGTTCGTCTCAGAGGGCTGCTGAAGGTCACATCCGGCAGTAAATGTGTTTAAATATGCCAGGCCTCATGCGGAGCCTCCTGGAGTCAGGCTACAGTTTTAGACAAAATTACAGGAGCAGATAGACTTCCTGTCTCTCACTATAACTTCAATTACTCATTATAGATGGACTGCATGGCCACTGTGAGTGTGTACCTACACCCCCACCCTCTCCATATGAGGTTGCTGTCATGGTCCTGGGTCTGCGACCCCTTGTTTCTTAGTTTAAGGTCTTTTGTAGTTTTGTTACCTTTATTGTTACTGTGTTTTGTTATATTGTTTCATGTTCCTCTTGTGCATTCTTAGTTAGTTCCCATTGCTTTACGCCTTAGTTCTCCCTGTGCTCCGTCCTGAAGTGTTTCCCCTCTGTGTGGAGTTTCTTTAGTTTATTTTCTCAGTGTCTGTCTCCCTGTGGTGTCTAGCTGCATTCTCTTTATGTGGTGTCAAGTTTGCATTTGTGTATTAGTCTTTTCACTTCCTGTTTTTATTTTGCCATCCCCTGTCTCTTGTTTGTTTTACTTCCTGTTAGTGTCATTCTGTTCACCTGTTTGCCCCAGCTGTTTCCACTCACCCTTCATTCCCTCTCTGTATTTATTCTCTCAGCTTTCCCCTTGTCTGATGTCAGTCTTGTCTTCATGGCAGTGTTTTTGTCCCTGCATTCACTCAGATCCTGGTGTTCCTTAGTTTCCTTCCAGTTTAGGTTTTTCTTTAGTTTTATCTTTTAGTTCTTGTATTTGCTTGCGTTTAGCCACAGTAAAGTCTCATCTTGGTTCATCTTTAACCACCTACTCCTGCGTCCTGCTTTTAGGTCCACCTTCACACGCCACACGGCCTGTGGCCACACACTGTGACAGTTTCTTATTTCGAAAAATTATGATCACATGTAACATGTGGCAGAAGGACTTCATAAAACAACTTCTGACTCCTGGTGTGACATTTATCATATAAGCTCTTCACCATGTAAAAATACTTATCTGTAACGAGGACCTCTATAATATTTTAAAAGAAAGCTAACAGGTCATTAGTGACATCGACTGTGTCATAAAGTATCACTTGTTCCTCCCAGCTGTTTCCACTCTCCTCGTTCCCTCTGTGTATATATTGTCTCAGTCGTTCCCTTATATCTCGTCTCGTTCTTGTTGTAGTGGCTGTGTTTTGTCCTGTGTTCCCCTCGTTCCTAGCATTCCTCAGATCCTTTTCCCACATTAGGTTTTCCTTAGTTTAGTTCTCATTCTTGGTCCGTGTATTTGCTTGAGTCTATGCCACAATAAAGGCTTGTTTTAATTCACCCCTGCCTGCTCCTGAGTCGTGCATTTGGGTCTTCACACGTGGTCTGTTCCCACATAAAGAGACAAAAGAAGAAAATTACCTGTTAAAATTTGGGAGATGACCTATAAGTTGCAGACTGTGTGTGTTTAACTCTGAGCTGTACTTCAGTGGAGACACACTGATTGAATTATAAGATCGTGTGCGTCACACAAAGGCTAATTCTGTGTTTTGATGACCTCGCTCTCCTTTGGTTGTGTTGTTCTGCAGGTTGTCCCGATGTGGTGTTTGTCTGTGAACAACTCACTGATTGTCTAATGAAGTTCCAGGTGGTTTGTTTTGGTTCTTCCAACAACTCTGCAGTCACGAAGGGGGTGAGACGGAGGAACCTGACTGAACATGACAAACTGTCTCCATGTGGCATCTGTAACTGACTGATTGCTTAACTACATTCAAGTGGGTAAAAGAACTCAGGAAACCACCAATTTCCTGTGTTGTTTCCTGTACTTGTGTAATTACATGTTAATTACACATTAATATCAAGGTCCTTGTCTGTATTATGGCGTATCTCCTTCTTACGTCCCCTTTCTATGTTTTAAAATTGTCTTGAAATTTTTGCAGTCTGCAATTGTTTTAGTCCAGGGCCTGACTCACAGGCCTCACCTTCAGAAAGCATCTGCACATATGAAGCTATAACTGAAGCTCGCAACCCCCCAAGTACTGTGGACACAATAAAATATTTAGTGTGTGTCTTCTTTCTTTTGAATTATTCTTTTATGCTGTCCTGTGGTTAATCACTGTGTAAGAATAGAGCCTGTCACCACTGAAGTACAGTTCAAAGGTGAACAGACAAATAGGAAGCACTCTGTAACACAGGCCGTAACTCATGGTGTAATTCCCCAAATTTCCTGAATTTAGAGAATAATTTCCTTCTTCTTTATCTAATATTACTGTGTAATAGAGTAGAGTTAAACAATGATGTGTGACTTCAGTAAAAGAAAGGGCAGTCTGGTACTATCAGTAACCTAACCCATACAACCTATTAAATGAAGCATTTGAGTGCAGAAAAGAGGATGCTGGATGCTCATTAATTAAAAATGCAACAGAATTAGTTTCTTCTCTCCTCTAAAGCTGTTCTCCTGCATCAGGTAAGTATGAAAAATGCACCCTAAATTCACAAAACATACATGGTAATAATAGCTGGGAAATTACATGAAAAATCGCAGGTTATATCAGGGCATTATACTGACAAATAACTGAGCAGGTACTTAGGTTTTAAAGCGGTGCCCTGCTGTGGTGAGTATATCATGTTAAACATCATGCGTGCTGATCTCCTCCTGCTGAATATTCGCTCTCCAGCACCCTCCCTCTGCTGCAGCTCCATAAATACAGCAGCTGTTTGTTCAGTGTGACACAACAGCTGGAAACTCATCCTGTAGCTGATCTTCAAGTCCGGTGCAGAACCAACAAGTTACTGAGCCGTAATTATACAGTTCATATTTCTATTATTGAACTACAGAGAGGCATGCATGCCAGGACGTCAGAAGGAAAGGAGCTGCGCAGGGGAAGGTCTCTGGATACCAGGAGTGTCTCCACCAGCTTTGGGAGAGGGTCTACAACCATCATATTCACTCTGAAAAATGAAGTCAGTGGTCTGATAAAGGCACTCAAGCTTTTCCAGGTTGGTGTTTGAAAGTGTTGCTGCTTCATCTTCTTTATATCAACAGTGAAACCGTCTCTGCTGAGGATTTCTGTGTTTGGAAGCTTTTACACACAGACTCTGTGTTTGTGTGTGTGTGTGTGTGTGTGTGTGTGTGTGCAGGATAAACATGTCAGCCTCATTCACATTGAGTCCCGTAAGTCCAAACGAAGGAATTCAGACTTTGAGATCTTTGTGGACTGCAACACGGACCACGAGCAGTTCAAGGAGCTGACGGAGCTGCTCAGGAAGCACACGGACATCGTGGAGATCGCTCCGTGTGACAGCTCCACGCTACCTGAGGATGGTACGCCTCACTGTGCTTTGACTAGATAGCTAGATACTTTATTGATCCCACAGGGGAAATGATCTATGATTGAAATGATATCTCGTAGTTCATTGCTGTGTATTTCAGATGTGTGCGGTGTGCCGTGGTTCCCCAAGAAGATCTCGGATTTGGATCTGTGTTCAAACAGGGTTTTGATGTACGGCTCTGAGCTAGATGCAGATCATCCGGTGTGTAGGCCAGAGTGCAGTCACTGTAGCAGAAGGTAATTATGATTTCTGAGAAAATGTCAACTCATTGAAGTTTTGCTCTTTCTGCAGGGATTTAAAGACAAAGTATACAGAAAAAGAAGAAAATACTTTGCTGATTTAGCCATGAACTACAAACAGTGAGTTCCTCTTGTGCATTTTAAATTACTTAATTGATTAAATTATTGATAAAAACCTGGAGAAGTCACAGTTAAGATACATCTTTGTCAGTCTTTTCATTTTTCTGCACCGTTTCTGTATTTCGTCCTCTCACAGCGGTGATCCCATCCCTCGTGTGGACTACACTGCAGAGGAGGTGCGTACCTGGGGCGTGGTGTTCAGGGAGCTCAACAAGCTGTACCCGAGCCACGCCTGCAGGGAGTATCTGAAGAACCTCCCTCTGCTGACCCAGTGCTGTAAATACAGTGAGGACAACATCCCGCAGCTGGAAGACGTCTCACACTTCCTTAAAGGTAGCTGTCAAACACAGGCAGATGCTTCAAAGATGTTACACATCTGTGCCAAAGACAAAGTAAAAAGGAGTCCATCATTTGATTATTGATTCAATCTTAAATCAGGAGACTTACTGACAGAAGACAGAGACAAAGTTTCCCACTGCAGGTTTCACACACTGAAAGGACGGCCATGGCCACTTTGATCTCACTTATTGTTGTGTGAACTCTGGTTTTGCACATTATTGTTTTTATTGATTTATTTTGGAGCTAGAAGTGACCATACTGAAGTGTTCATTTATCAGCTAATGCTGCAAACTGCATCCACAGCCTGTACAGGAGCATCTCACACACACAGATACCTGCTGATCAGCAACATCCAAATAACATCCCACAATCTCACTCAGCAAACTGGAGCTCCGCCTTCTTGGCTGGTCTGTTAGTCCAATGAAGCCACAGCAGCCATATTATTGGTCAGATAATTGCATTAAAAATGCTCCAAAAGGCTCCAACAGCACAAACACGGTTCAGAGGTCCAGTTCAGGGACTCCAGATAGCTGAGATGAAGCCTAGCAGACAGCTAGCAGCTACAGCCGCCTGTGTCACCATCCACCTGTCAGTCAAAGAGGCCACGCCCCTAATAATGTAGACTTTATTTAAGCAGGTGAGTTATAGAAACATCCTCCCCCTACAGCTGTTATGAAGGAGGAAATGATCCACAGAGACCAAAGCAGTTTCTGTATCAGCTGTAAACATGTTTATTTCTGCTGGAGAGCTTTAACATGGGAGTCTGTGGGGACTGACTCACTGTGGCGCCTCTGCTGGACTGCAGAGGAACTGCAGCTTGCTTTTAGCCCTGAGGTATCTGCTATGATCCATGTTTGTTGCAATTCTTGGCTTTTTTCTTTTTTTTTTGGAGCTGTCTGTGTGTCTCGGATTGTCTTTCTGGTGTGTGTGAATTATTCTTTATGCCTCTTTGAGTTTACTTCCTGTTTGGCTTTGACCTTTAGGTCCTTGTTTTTATTTCCATTTTTTTTTTGTTGTTCTGTCTTCCTGGTTGAGTTCACCCTAACCCTTTTATGTCTCATCCTGGTATGAAATCCGTCTCTCTCAGGTTTGTTTTGTCAGATTTTCCTCCTGTTCAGTTGTGGTTTTCTTATTTTTGGTTATATGGTCATGTTTTGGATGCTGCTCCCAGAGACTGAAGAATACGGTGTGTGTGTGTGTGTGTGTGTGTGTGTGTGTGTGTGTGTGTGTGTGTGTGTGTGTGTCCGCACAGAACGCTCAGGCTTCATCATTCGGCCCGTCGCCGGTTACCTGTCCCCCCGGGACTTCCTCGCAGGTCTGGCCTTCAGAGTCTTCCACTGCACTCAGTATGTGCGCCACGGTTCAGAGCCTCTGTACACACCTGAGCCGTGAGTACACACACACACACATACTTCCTCTGACTTTTCAGTCTGTTTATCTGTCTTTCTTTACTGTGTTCATATTTTTAAAGTTCTCTCTCTCTCTGTGTGTGTGTGTGTGTGTGTGTGTGTGTGTGTGTGTGTGTGTGTGTGTGTGTGTGTGTGTGTGTGTGTGTGTGTGTGTTGCAGGGACACGTGCCACGAGCTGCTGGGTCACGTCCCCCTGCTCGCTGAGCCCAGCTTCGCTCAGTTCTCTCAGGAGCTCGGGTTGGCGTCGCTCGGCGCTTCGGATGATGATGTAAACAAACTTGCCACGGTGAGTGCCGCGTCATCAGCTCTGACTCGGGCACACCTGGATGGCCCCGCTGAGTAAAGGAGGGACCCAGACAGGAAGGAAATCACTGAACGTCAGTGAAAATATGAAAATGCCATTGCTTACATTATCGTAATGTCCTGTTTACATACAAAGTGCTGCAGCCAGACTATGTGAGCAAGCCAGAGACAATGTGGGTGGGCCAGAGCCTTTCAGTCTGTGACCCCCACCTACACTTACAGGTAGCCAACTCTGTGGACTCCTTGAAAACCAGTTAAAAGATTTTTGCTGAAGCAGGCTCTTTGTTGATACTTTGATTTGTAGAGTTTTTCTAATTAATTTTACTCTGTTTTGCACGTGAACGGCGCTTTATAGATGACCCTTATTTCCTCACAGCAGCGCTGCATTCCTGCATCTCTGCCACCAGGTGTCCCTGCCAGGCTTTTCAGCCAATCACAGCTGTTCTTACTTCTACATTCAGTTCTTATCCGAGCACAGCGCTCCTCACTGTTTAGCTGCTGACTGTCACAGTGACAAAGCTTCAGATTCAAAGATCACCGACACTTCCTGTGTGCGGTTTGTGCGGCTCTGAATATGAGCTGACCGCGCGGGATGGACCTTCGTGTTCATAAAAAAGGTATCCGGTTAGCTTCAACCCACCACCGTGGTCATCATCAGGCCACAAAGAAAATCGCAAATCAGAAACTATTCACATTGTTTTCCAAACAGTCTGTTCCCCCTTCTCCAGATTAAAGGGTGGGGGCAGGCAGGGTGAGCCCTGGGAGGCCCCCAGAGGGTTGATGCCCGGCAGACTCCAGCTGAGAATCCAAGAAAAGTTCATGCCCGAGTTTTTTAAATCGGTGACAATGAAAATGATGAATTTTAGTGAAATAAAGCGAGTCGGTGAACCTGTTTGTTTAATCTCACCTGTGATCTTCCGTCCTCTGTTTCAGTGTTATTTCTTCACGGTGGAGTTCGGACTGTGTAAGCAGAGCGGCGGGCTGAGGGCCTACGGAGCCGGACTCCTCTCCTCCGTCAGTGAGCTCCAGGTGACCTACGACCTCCATCTGCTGCTCTCGTTGCTTTTTATGATGTATTTTCATTTTCCCGGCTGAAATTTTAACGTTTGGGGAAAACATGACACAGATTATCAAGCTGGATTCTTTTTTTCAGAGTACCTTCGTTATCCTAAACCCTCTTAATGCCGTGCAATGTAAGAAAAAGCTCCAGGTGGTGTAAAAACACCGTCTTACTACTCTGAACTTTCTCCTCGCCAATGGTTGATGCTTGATTGGGTCACCTGGAGGTTCAGAGGTTAGAAGCCAGCTGAAACGCTTCTGCTCTGCATGCATAGATTACACTATGGCACACATAAAGCACGTTTTGTCCTCCTCCACTCGCTGCGGCCTGCACTGCAATAATAGTTTCTGACTGATTCTGCTCACAGTGTAAAGTCCACCCACCAAAACACCAGCTGACTCCCATTCTTCTGTATTTGTATTTACTCAGTACTTCCAGGTTTCAACATTTCAGAGGCAAATTTTGTGCGTTTTATTTCACTGGCTCACCTTCAGTCAGTCATCCCTCCAGCTGATCCAGCCTGACCCCAACCACTGCTAATGTGGTTACCTGACACAGCACTCACCTGCACTCTGCTAAAACTAGCTGACGTAGGTGCTCAGGTTCAGTGTTTCTTGGACTAATGTAGCATATCGGTCCTGTCTCTTTGTCCTGTTTAGCACGCTTTGTCCAGCAGTGCCAGCATCCTTCCATTTGACCCCACAGTGACCTGCAACCAGGAGTGCATGATTACCACGTTTCAGCACGTGTACTATGTGGCCGAAAGTTTTGAGGAAGCCAAGAACAAAATGAGGTGAGTCGTAACAATGGAAGCTATATCAGAGATATATCAGAGACACCGTGAACCCCGAACCTTCAGACTCAAAAATAAGCTCTGAAGGTGCTTATTGGCAAAGGCCTTCAACCTTCAACCTTCCTGCTCTCCACCTGGTTTCAGCTTCTCATCACTGTCCTGAACAGAAAATGAACAGGTGCTGTTACTGAAGAGCCCGGCAGCATCTACTGAATCTCAGCAAAGGTCGACACCATTGGTTTTAAATGTCTTAGCTACATTAAAATGAATAATCTCAAAGGTGAATAAGACTTT
This sequence comes from Archocentrus centrarchus, assembly GCF_007364275.1. Lineage (NCBI taxonomy): Eukaryota > Metazoa > Chordata > Actinopteri > Cichliformes > Cichlidae > Archocentrus > Archocentrus centrarchus. The sequence goes on from NW_022060260.1 coordinate 1,429,542, forward strand.
AATTGGTCTCACATCTTTGAGAAATCCTAAAAATGCGAAGACATAGAAAACATGGTTTTATTCATCGTTTTTCTGACATCACAGCTTAAAATCTTGAATGTTCATATGAATAGCAGAGATATGGAGGAGTGTTAATTAAATCAAACTGGCTCTTCATCCAGACAGCACCGTAAATTCGTGCCAGGCGGGGTGTGTTTTCTGCAGAAAGGTTTTTTAAACTTGGCACAATGGGCCTCAGCTGTGAAATCCAAAATGACTGCGGCAACTCTGAAGAGTTGTCGTCCTGAGCTGACATAAGAGGTTCAGCTGTGGATATAAATGAGTGTGCTGTCTCTCCAGGGAGTTTGCTAAGACCCTTCGACGTCCCTTCACGATACGCTACGACCCGTACACTCAGAGCGTGGAGGTTCTGGAGGACACCGGCAACATCAACAGCATGGTGAAGGACATCCGGCACGAGCTGGACATCGTCGAAGACGCTCTGAACCGGCTCAGCAGAAAACTGCAGAGTGCATAAAGAGGCGCTGCTGAACTCTATGGAAAAGCAGCACACAGCCGCCAAAGAAACTCACTAACAGCAAAATACTATTTATATTTAAACCTGTGTGGCCTGAAATTACTGCCAACGCCTCCTCCTGAGGGGGAGATCCTGACTTGCTTCTGAGGCAGGAACAAACATTATGACCTCCTGAAACATGTTAGGACTGACTTATCGTTGGTAGGCTGAGCTGAACAGAGCTGTACAAATGCAGGACATATGGAGTGATAACCTCTTGTCTGTAATCATGTTAATTTGTGTGATGGAACTGTAAAACCTGTATCATCAAATTCAGCTTTTAAAAATATGTGTAAAGTTAATGTCTAAGCCTGCTGGTTAATGTTCCTGATCCCAGACCAGAACAGAGCCTGTGTTCATTAGATCTGCTGCAGGCTTTAAATTATGGACACTAATCCAGTTAGAACACACCTACAGACGGTGCCCGCACACGTTTTTATGCATCAAACAACTTTTGGAGTCAACTGTGCACCATCCACACCAGCAGAGGGCACTGCTCAGCCATCCAGCCAATCTCTATAGTACAATATTGGCAGCACCATAAATGTACATCACTGGTTAAAAATAACTCACACAGATATAGTCTCATTGGACAGGAACCTTTCATTTGTGATTAGGATCATATTTGATCATAGACCACTCCCGCTCATCCCAAGCTAACTTCTGCTCATCTCCAGCTCCACCTTTTTACTCCCGTAGTCTCGCAGAGCAGCTTTGCATGAGTCAGAGTTCAAAATAAGCCTTCTTTATCTCCTGCTGGGCCTTGAAACAAATGGTTTTAGTTCCTCCCTCTTTAATACAACTTTCTGATTGGCTGCCCCTTGCAACCAAAAGGTTTGAATAGCAGGTGGGTGAGGCTCATCCCCCCGTCTTTAGGACATCATCCAGATCCAAGAGTAGAAAAAACTGATAAATGAGAGTCTGAGCTTTGGGCTCACAGGGACTGCTGCACATACACTGAGCTCATTTTTAGTTATTTCATAACTTTTAAAGGGTGACCTGAACACAGCCTGCATACATCACTTTCACAAATAAAATAATGCATAACCAAACCTGCCATTAGGTTTCCTCTCAGTACAAACTGGGAGGGTGCCTATACAGACACACACCAACAGCAAACACTAACCGACAGGAAGCAGTCCGAGAGCGCGAGCCTCCGCAGAGGCGGCGCCCTCCCTGCGCGGGACTTCCTATGAAGGGAATAAAACTGCTTTGGTGTAAATGCATTTTATTTTCTTTGTTCTCTTTAAATGTACTTTAAGAAGTTTTTAGTGCCGGAAAAACAAGTGCAGGCTTTTGTTATTTGCTCTGTTGAAAGCCATTTTAATATTCTCGACATCATTTTGAGTAGAATTATTTTTATTCTTTATGTGGATGTGGTACGTGTGCAGCATTCATTTCACTGTTTAGTAAAATTCATTTAAATGTTAATAATAAATAAAAAGTGAACAAAGTTTTTGATCACAAGTTTGTTTTGTTTTCCAAAGAAACTTTCAAACAGCTCCATACAGCATTATTCTCACTTTGACCTTCAGTCTGTCAATGAGGGAGGGGTCAGAGGTCAAATGTGACATATTTGAAATCTTTATACAGTACTTTCTATATGAAGCTTTGCAGTGGCGGTTTGTGTGACTCTTAGTTTTGAGTTCATGCAGATAAAGTTTCCATCCAGCTTCCATCCCGACAGCCCAAAGCTGCCATGAGACAGCAGAGCTAACGAGAGGACATCAGGAGCTGAAGCTCTTCAGAGTTTACTGGAACCTCTCAGTTTGCTGACCTTGAAATGAAACTCTGGGTTTTCTGTTTCATTAAGACAGATAACTTAAACTCTGGGTTAGTTACCATGGTAACAGACTCTCTGAGCCTCACCTGGCAGGTGGCTGACTCCTCCCCTCCTGAAGCAGCTGTCTGACTCATTTATACAGTGGAAATAACAGCTCGTAACAGTTTGCATGTTTCGAAACATGAAAAGTGGTTAATGAGAGGACAGAGAAAGCGATCATGGTGGATTTATTCTGAGCTCAGAATAAAATCTGTAGTCTTCATGTTTCCTGTTTCCTGGAGTCGAGCTGCCGGTCGCTTCCTCTGAAACCGTTACTGTACATCACTGCACTCTTTAAATCACTGACACTCATTACATGGCAAATATTACATTCACATTACACAGGAAATATTACATTCCTGTAAAATTGAGACTACACCTGAACTGACTGCAGTTTTTAACCTGTGGACAGTGAATGTTTCTGACAGCATTTCACCTTTTAACACACACACACACACACACACACACACACCATTGAGAGTACAGGCCAAAACTCAAGCTGCTCCCAAACCAAAGGTCAGAGGTCATCTCTGAGTCTGACACCAGCAGGAAAAAAAAAGACAAACCAGTGACGTGCTGAGCCGAGGTGTAACAACACTCTGTTCATTTCAGCACATTTCCGGACAAAGTCCACCCAGCCTGGCTGTAAACAGCTGACCGGAAGTGCAGCTCCTTGCGATGGTGCGATGTGATTGGCTGCAGGATTCCTCATCCAACCAAAGCTCTAAGGACTGTGGGAGAGCAACTCGCTGCATGTGTGAATACACTGCTGCATCACATGGAAGAGCCAAACATGCTGACAGGTTCAGTTCAGCAGAGGCTCTGCTTGTTTTAATACTACATGAGTTTGAACATCTTCAGGTGTTGTAGGAAAAACCTGAAATCCACCAGACACACCTTCACCTTCAATTTAACTTCAGGGCTGGTGTGGCATCTGTCACTAAGTCTGCTTTTTATCAGCTGAGAAACAGCACTAAGAGGAACTGATGCATGGCTGTAGCTCCAGCTGGCTGGACTCCTGCAAAGCACCTCAGAATGAAGATGCTTTAAATCTGTGGATTCGGGACCGAGGCACACCTCATGCTGCCACGTCAATGATTTTAAATGCTTTTACTTGTTTTAAAGCACTCATGGTCTCAGCGTATGTGCCAGGAATGGTGGTGAGGAGAGGACACTAATGCAGGACACAAGCCAGACAAAGAGAGCAAAAATTCAGCAGGATGAACAGAGTCCAGAGGTGACCCAAGAATCACAGGCAGACAAACAGAGGCGGGGACAGGACACAGGTGAAGGCAGGGCACAGGTGAGGGCAGGGCACAGGTGACTGCATGGGATAAGGCACAAAGAAAAGAAAGGATGAGAATGAATGAGGAATCTGGGGCACAGACAGACTGAGGAGAGTTAAATTATGAATAAAATATTTTCAGTGTAAGTTAATTTCTTTGGTGTTTGATCTTTTAAACATTTGATTTGGTTTTGTTTTATTACCGTTTGTTCTGTTTTGATCAGCTTCAGCCCCCCGGAATTGGGAAACAGAAAGAGAAAGAGTCGCTGCTGAGAGCTCCTTTTTGTTTTTGTTTGCTGGTAAATCAGGTGCGATAAAAAAAATTACCCATTAATCCAAACAGCTCGCTCTCCGCATCCTGCGCTCTGATTGGCTGCGTCGTGCCTCCGCGCCGTTACTCGGCTCTGACTGGATGTCGTGGTGCGGCTGAGGCGGTGAAGGAGGGAGGAGTTGGGTGTTGTCTCCGTCTGCGAGCTTCAGTCCAGATTTCAGCCCTGCCTGAGAAGCTGCTCCGTCCTCGTGCTGCTGCTGTTGTACCTGCTCTGCGCCGAATACACCGAATTACGGACCAACATGGGAGTGGAAGGCTGCACCAAATGTATCAAATACATGCTCTTCTTCCTCAACTTCATCTTCTGGGTGAGCAGAAGCGCGTTCTCTGCGGCTTTGTGTGTCCGCCTGCAGCGTGTCGGTTCGTAACGGTCAAATGAGCTGGTAAACATTCACGTCACGTCCCACAGCTTTAACGAAGTCAACGCGAGGCCTGCTCCGCGACGCGCGCGCATGTTTGGAGCGACGGGGCCCGTGGTGAGGACGCAGGGGCGTGCGTGCGCCTCATTTACGTAACCACACTTCACACTGACGGAAAGTGCAGTTTGTGTGATCCAAAACGCGCGGGTGGGCAGAACTCAGGTGTTTCTGACTGCGGGTAATTGATGAGGTGATAATGATGAGTTCAGTGGTCAGTTTGTGTGACAGTAAAACTCAGCGCTCACCAGTTCCTGCTGGAAGTTTGTTGAGTTTATTGTGAAGGACTGCAGGTTCTGAATGGTTTTGTTTGGATTACATCCTCCACCCAAGTGTGTGTTTGTGTGTGTGTGTGTGTGTGCGTGCGTGCGTGCGCGCGCGCGCATGCGTGCGGAGGGGTTTCCACTGGATGAGCCTGTGTTGGGTAATGGATGATGGAAACATTTGTGGGTAGTTATTCATCCTCCTCCTCCTCAGCTCGGCTTTTTCTCTCTTTGGTTTGTTTAAAGTTCACTTTAACAGACGGAGGTAAAACAGGCTGAAGGTCTGCAGTGTGCTGCAGTCACAGTAACGCGTGGAATGGCCTGCTGACGCCATGAGCTGAGACACTTTGACAGCAGTTTATTAAAAGTGAAAGTGAAGCAAAAGCAGCCTTTGAGTTATGGGTTAGGAATGCGGGCTTCCCATAACCCTGGTATCAGACAGAGGCGCTGCACCATTACTGTCAGCATAGGCGGGGTCCAGACGCCACCATTAAGAAGTCTGAGCCGTCCCACCCCACACATCCATTCACTGGCACGACCGGGGGTGTTTCAGGATTGTTTCAGAGGGGGGCAAAAGAACAAGAAATGAGAATATTTTAATCAGAAATGAATGCAGTGTTTTTTGGGTTTTTTTTTAATCCCAGTGTGGAAAACTTTCTGGGTTATGAGCAGCCGTCCTCCCAAAAGTTGCCAAAGATCCTGTTTGATTTGTTCATCCAATAAAAGGAAAATGGCGTGATCCTCGGCTTCAGTTGGTGCTGTCTGTCTGAGCTCCTGTCAGTCCTTTCCCCTGAGACGCCCCCACCTCGCTGTCTGTCGGGGTTACTGCTGTAAGGAGGCATGTCTGAGCCCAAACAGCTTTTCCTAAAACAGACTGATGATGTTTTTAGTGCCAAAATTGAACAGGTAGAAGCCAGGGTTTCCAGGTAGATGGGCCTACACCACCTCTCCAACCTCCTCTGATGCAGGATCAGCTCCGTCAGGGACGTCACCATGAAGGTTATCAGCTTTGTTTTCTCAGGTTATCATTTGACAATTCTGTGCAAACCAGATCAGTCGAGCACTGAAGGCTCTCAACTCTGTCTGATGGGCATGTAGAGGTACCTCTGCTTTCAGATCCAAGTGAAATTAGTTTTACTGATAAATATCCAACAGATGGACCGGTCGCCTTTCTAATCTGTCGGCTGGAATTCCACACAGAAGAATTTTCTCCATCGCCAGCATCTAAATTGCTTCTGTAGCTTTGCTGCACGGCTTCATCCTGTGGTGGCCGTCAGATACGACGCAGCAGGTTGCATCTAAACAGACCGTAAAAATAATGAACCAGCAGGAACGTGGAGCTTCCAGCCCGTTTGAAACTGAAGCTCTGAAGATGCCCTGCAACAGACCAGGGCCCTGTTCACGAAGCGAGTTCAACACACCTGGGGTTTCTTTGTTACCTGGATCCTCTTAGCCTAACATTGGTATCAGCTCGCTAAGCTAACCCTCTGCACGTTCGCATGATTGGTTAGCTGCTGCCAGCCCCGCCCCTATCTAAAAGAGGCATTTCACATGACTTCCTCACAAAATGATCCACATGAGTGCCCCCTGCACCTGATGTTATCAAATAAAAATTATATCAATAAAAGGACACACGATTAATTCCAGAGCACATCGTTAATCTGGTGATTTGTGGCACAGAGTGTGAAAACGAGCACTGAATGATTTTGTGGCTGAGTGCGCTCTCAGAGCTGCTGTTTATTTCCCGCTGATGGGTGGAGGAGGTGATGTTTTCGGTCGCATTTGTCTGTCAGCTGGATAACTGAACATTATGAACGGATCAAAACTTGAGTTGTTGGGATGTACAAGGAACAGTTGATTGAGTTTTGGTGGTGATCTGGATCCAGGATTTTGTGAAAGGATTCTTTACTGTTGTGTGAGGGACAGTATTCACATGCTTGTCTTATGAGGAAAAGTCAGAACCCTGTGAACAGAATTAGGATCCAGCATGACCATCGCTTCTGTCATAGCAAAGTTGGTTCATGATCGAAGAATGAGTCCTGCTGAAAATGGTTTGTGAATGACATTGGATGGTTGGATGGTATCTATTGGTACATAGAAAATTTGGGGTGGGGGAGGTATGCGCTGTACTGAGGGGCCTTCTGGTTTCTGAGGTGACGGCTGCACATCGGAGCTCTGAAACTTTAAACTGGATCCATTAAAGCTTCCTGTCCCGCAGCCTGATAAAGGAGTTGGCTGAGAACTTCAGCTGTTAGCTGTCAGAGCGGATCGCTGTTTGCAAGCGGCTGTTACCCTGTTAGTCCATTAGCACTAGCAAGGTCACGCTTTCTGAGCTGATTTTAACCCGACGCTCTGAACATGACCTGCTCCCAACAGCTTTAGGTTTTATGCTCTCAGCTCCTCCAGAGCAGGTGAGGTTTGCAGCACAAGTTACCATGGCGATTTTCCCCAGTGGGAGGTGAACAGAGAACCCAGGGTTGATCCTGAAGTTACCCGGATAAGCCCAAATCCTAATTCAAGGTACCGAAATAAGTGACTGAGCCAACAAAGTCATCAGTAAAGTGTTGACGGAGGTCAGGGCAGAAAGCCGTTTCCCCACAGACTTCTATACGACAGGAAGTCTTTTTTCTGTCGCCCCCTGGTGGCTGTTAGAATGAAAGCTGGCTTCAGAGCTGGCAGCTATGTCCATCCTTCACTCTGGCTGTGACCGTATCAACCACTGTTAAAAATCTGGCAAAATGTATATTTAAGACAAAAGGTGGTTCCATAAACTAATCCTTTAATGACGTAATGACTGACTGTCCAGCCCTTCAGTTTAGTTCATCTCGAGCTAACATCACTGAATAACTCCCTGGTCAACCATGGGCGAACCTTTGAAGGCTCATTACCGGCTGCATACAGCAGCCTTTGTTTGTGAGTCACTGGGGGTCTTTCATCCAGTCTGCTTTGGGCGGTGTGCGACAGTTAGCTGTTGGCATGTTGCAGCTGCTCTGCAGGTTTCCTGCAATTTGTTGTTTCCATTTGCACTCTTCGACTTCCCACGCCAGTTGCTCTTCAGGGTTAGGTATTGAACTTAGTACTTTTTAGGGTACCGACTGCATTACGCCAGTACTACTGAGTACCCAGTGTGTACCCAAACTCCTCTGGGCTAGAGGAAGAAAGAGCCAGACCATGTGACAATGCGTGTGATGAGAAGAGGTGAGCCAAAAGCAGTCTCAGGTCTGGTTACACTTTTCAAAACTTGATGCAGACAATGCTGCTACATCTGTAGTGCCAAATGCACAGCTGGCCACGGCAGCACAGTAACAGAGGAAACTTGGCCGGCAGCTGAGGTTAGCATGTCTGTCGCCAACATGTAAGAACCTGAACCCATGGATGATGATGATGATGATGCACTTCAAGTCATCCATGGTTTCATCAGCATCTTCAGGGTATTTGGTGGATATGTTGTCACAGAACAGTCATTTTCACACTGGCTGCACTGAAACTTCTTATCAGCTGTTTACAGTAAACACAGTTGTGAGTGGTGGGTCTGAAACTGAGGACGTAACCATACACAGTAAGAGTCCAACATTACTATTTAACAGTGTAGTACGCGGACACTGTGACAGCGACCACGGCAGCTTGTGTGACGTGTAAAAAATTGGGGCAAAAAAAAAGTTTACTAATTTAAAAAAATTGTTTTTTTTAAGAGAAAATGTTGAAGCACTGAGCTCAGCTCCTCACATCTGTCTCAGCTGCTGGAATAATTCATGTTTAGCTCAGGTCTGGCCTACGTGCTCGACTTCAGCTGCATCTGATAAACTTTGACACAGGAAATGTTGCACATCAACACTTTTCTCAGTTAAAGATGTGTAAATTTTTCCACATCACCTTATTTGTTGATGAAGCTGCTTCTAAACTGGGGAAGTGTCTGCAGCGCAGCAGCCTGTGGGGTTTCCAGCAGTGACACACACATTTGGCCTGTCCACACTCCAGCAGTAACAGGAAGTCGGTGCCCCATTACATGAAACTCCTCGTAAGGGGACCGTCTGAAACGAATACAGATGATCGGCTTCCCACCCCTGCTGCAGAGCTGTGTGGACGCAGTCATCACCTTAAACCGTGCTTACTGAATTATTTTAAACAGCATCACTTGCTCACAGACAGAAAATCCTCGGTTTGAGTCTCAGAGGGCTTCTGTAAACAGTGTTTCCCAAAGGAAAATGTTGGAAAATGGTGATCATTTCATATTTTCTGTTTTCTCCGATAAAGAGTTCAGATGTGGATGAGAAGAAAATGTTTGACTTAATGTGAGGCTGCTTGGTTATTTTGATTCTTTAATGCGATTGATAAATTAACGGGCATCACGCAGTGACTGAACTCTAAAAAAAGGCTTTTAATGGCTTTCCTTAAACTTGAGATATATTTCTCATTAAATCGGTACAGAGCCTGGAGGATGCAGGCTCCTCCTGCACGGCGCTCGGCCCACACTAACCCCCATCACGGACCGAAAAGCCCGTCTCGTAGGGCAGTGAGAGGAACAGCAGCAGCGGGTTCATGTGCATCTGCAGAAACTGCAGGGAGAGCGATGGAGAGCCAGAAGCAATGCAGCCGACCAAACGGCTGTTTGCAGGCACACCGTTTCAGATAACGATCCTTCCATCAGCCCACCTGCAAAATCCTTTTACTGCCTTTTCTTTTAGACCCATTTTGTTGGGTGAAGTCTCTCTGATCTAAAGTTTGAGTGAGTTTGGCTGAAAGCGTTGCTATAAAGAAAAGAGCAAGAGCTTCGTAGATAAAATGAATGCAAACCCACAAGTTTTTCTAATCAGAATAAGCCCAACCCCACGGCGTGCTAACGATCAGAAGCTAAAGCAGATGATTTCAGTTTATTTGTGCACACAAATTTTTATGAAAGTTGAAATGTCATTTTGCAGACGACTGCACAGTGAGTCATTTGTTTGTGATCAGCAGCTCTGTGCTGTCCTCTTTTCTCAGTCAAATTCTGTTTGAACTTTCAAATGTGTCTGAAACGCTCACTGAAAACAAAGATGATGATGGCCGAGCTCAGGGATGTGTAATAATTACCACACGTGCATATTCTTTGTTAAATATGTTTATATTTATTAAAGCTTTCCTGCTCCAAAGGTGGAGGTTCATATGAACCCTGTTTCTAAAGATGAGCAGAGTGTATGTGCAGTAATCCTTGAGCTCTAAGCATTGACCTGAGGAGCTGCACTGAGACCAGTGTAGGATTATTCTGGACTGTGAATCATGCAAAGCTGCTCTGGTGGAGTCCAGGAATAATAAAAAGCAGACTAGGTCATCTCTTAGTGTTCTGGCAGTTCTTTCCTGCATTGATTTCATTCCTCACGTTTTATCTTCTTTTCCGCAGGTGTAAACGAGCACCAACCCCTCTAACGATTCTCAGCTTATTTATTTCCAGCACACGCTGCATGTTGTTGTTGTTAAAGTTGTTTCTGTTTATGGCTGAATGAGTCATTTATCTGTTTTTGTCTTAGAGCCATAGCAACTTTCCTTGTAAACAGATTTTTGGTCAGTTTTTTTTTTCTTATGCGGTTATTGTGGAAATACCAATGAGACTCCAGTACAATAACCATTTTTTAATATAAGCCTCAGTTGATTTAAAAAAAAAAAAAAAAAAAAGAAGTCTATTTTTGATAACTTTGAGAAGATAACTCAATAAATGGGTGGTTGCATTTTGACAATGTCTCAGATGCAGCAGCCACGCTCTGAGCATGTGCGTAGCCTCCTGTCCTGTCCTGTCCTGCACGTTCTGACGGCTCCTAAATTCGTCCTGCAGCAGGAAGCATGACGTTCACGCTCCCAGCCGGAGGCATCGGCTCTAAGAAGAGTGAGGAGTCTGACCCACCACAGGCCTGACCGCTGCTTTTACAGACACACACAGATGTTTGGTACTTCTTCTTTCACTGCTGACTGCAGCTGCTCTTACAAAGTGTGTGTGCAGGCTGCAGAACTGGGACATACCACTCTGACATAACAGCATACCTTGAACTTTGACCTTCTGGGTAAAGGTGCAGCTGGAGCAGAGGAATGTGGGTCAGACTGATTAGAAAAACAGGCTGGAAAATGCTCGACTGCATGAAGTCAGACATTCAAAAAGAAAACAACCAAAATGTGTAGTTTTTTTTTTTTTTTTTGGAAAGTAGCCAGACTGAAGATGATGACAGACGTCACCTGCTGGTTTCTGGATCTCAGCTTCAGTGCTCTGGTTGATGCTGTGTTGATCCTATGTGGATCAGAGGTTGTCACAGATGCTCAGTAACATCCAAATGAAATCCTAGAGTTTCCCTCAGCTTCTCTGACAGTCTAACTGTGCAGACGCCTTATTATTGGTCAGATAATGGCATTGAGGCCAAGCTGGAAATGAGCACGATGGGTATTTTGGTTAAACAGTCTTAAATCTTACAGAAATGAAATCTGACTTTCACTTTTCTCCCTTTTTGTTAGCACTGAAAATTTATTAAAAATTGATGTAATAAAACTTTGGTCCTTAAATGTCTTAAAGCCACTAGCTTGGTTTAATCAGGACCGCGACTCATCAATTTTCTCCTTTTTAATCATCAGTTATTTGTTTCAATGAGTGAGAAAAGCAGAGGAAGAAACCTGTGTGAAATAATCTGAACCCGGGCTCAAAATATGAGGTTCTTCTATTTGCTGAAAACAAAAAAACAGTAAAACTAAAGTCTGTTGGTGTGAGTCGCTGTGTAAAACAGGATGTGGGGTGGGGGTAGTTTGGAGGGGAGCTGCTGACACCACCCCACCCCCACCCCCAGCATGCCCGACATTCTGCCTCCCACTTGTGCAGCGGGCAGAAATAGACGCTGGTGGGAGAGAAACTCGAGCCGGCCGGCGTCTGAAATGTGCCTGAATTGCGAGGACTCGGTTGGAGTTGCTGGAGTCATGTTTTTCTGTTTTACGGCACTTTTAAACCCGTGTTGGTGTGGGGCCGGCAGCAGGCCCGTCAGTAGCTGTGGGTGAGACTAAGACGGATCACGTCGACCCCCCCCTTCCCCCGTGGGTGACCTCGTATGTAGTGACTGAGCGAGCAGCAGATTATTTGCTAAAAATATTTTCGGTTGGTGGAAAAGTTGCAGCCTCAGTATGTCAGCGGTTTCCTGAAGAGCGGCTGTGATGGGCCTGCAGGTTTCCAGTGATCCTGAATCCAGACTTCCTTAAACATACCTGCTCCGCTCAGGCCTCACGTCTGCTGTTACACACAAACTAGTACGTGCCCGTGTAAATGGACCAGTTCTTATATAATGCTTTTCTACTCTGAGCACTCACCCATTCATACATGAGTATCTAAGCTAAGTGCTTCTACTGTCTAACATTCACACACATTCATACTGCAACGCTCGTGTTGGAGAGCAACTTGGTGTTCAGTATCTTGCCCAAGGATACTTTGGCATGCAGCCCAGAGCAGCCAGGAATCGAACCACCAACCTTCCGATTAGTAGGTGACCTGCTCTACCGCCTGAGCCACAGGAGGTAGTAGGTTATATGGTCATATATGTATATCAGTGACGTGCAGTCAGGGGAGGCAGGTGAGGCACGGCCTCACCTGTCATCGTGGAAATATAAAATTAAAAAATAAATTAAATGGTTATATTCATTCAGTGATTTGTATTTTAAAGTTCTTTTCCATTTAACTACACCATTTTTAGATTAGTTTTTTCAAAATCGCTGAATTTTTGCATTTGCCGGTCAAATACTAAGAGACGAACGGTGAGGCACCAGCCCGGCGAGCCGCACCACGGATTGCGCAATCCGTGGTGCGGCTCAGTATAGTCATTGCCAATGACTACTAACTGTGCTGGCATGCTATGCAGTGAGACCGGATTACTTTCCCTTTGCATGTGGCTATTAAAATGTTCTAACACTTTTACTATATGAACTAAATTTCTATATTTTAGCTGGTGTATATAATGCACAGTTTTTTTTTTGTTTTTTTCATTAACAACTGTATGTGTGTGTAATGCATTCTTGTGTTGAGCGATCATGAAACTGCTGCGAAGAGACACTAGGTGAGGCACGCAGTTCTCGTGCCTCATGGTAGGGGGCGCTGGTGATCCCAGGGACTCTACGACTCCTCGGCGGCAAGCTACCATAAACAGTTAGCAAGGCCAGTTAGTTTTTCCTGTTGCTTGGCCTTATGTTCAACATGGAAGATTACATAACTCAACTGAAAGAATTTTCTAAACTGGACTTTCAATCGAAGCAGAAGATAATAATTAAAGGAAGACCAACACCGGAGCTAAAAGGTTTGCTTCAGACTATGTTAATGTTAAACAAAACAACTGTTGCCAATCAAATGGTGAATAAGCTATATGTTTGTAAATCTGATGTGATGACGTCAGTGCCTCACCAGTCACGACCCTCACCGCACGTCACTGATGTATATATTATAATATTATAATAATGAAGGTTTGTGGCTATAAATTAAATGCGTTTGGCATGAAATTAAAATGGTAAAACCCTTTTTATAAAGTGGTATCGTGCACAAAAACTAAAAATGGATCATTCTAGCCCATTGGCAGGTGGTTGCTAGCTAACATAATATCTGAGATTGAGCCTAAGATGGACCTTTGTGCCGAGTTTTGTTGCTCAACTCCTGATTGTGTGTGAGGAGCTGGTGGATGGACGGATTGTGAAGTATCCAGCAGCGACATGGTGTCCAGACAACACAGAAAGTCGATGACACTGGGCGACTGCAGGTGGGGGGGGGGGGACGAAAACTGATGACGCGCGGTGGCCGTGTCCTGAGATAGACGTTTCTCTACTCCGAGGCGAGTGTTTTGAAGCGTTGACCAGTGAACATGCTGGATACCGGTGATTGACATGTGACCTGGTGATAAAGAGATTAGAGGGTTACCTAGACAACCAGAGCGTGGAACATCTGCTGGTGACCAGCGGGGAGCTCGAAAGTGCCGCCCGCCGAGTGAGTCACTTCCTGTGTGGACGCAGCTGATGGAGTTGAACTCTTTGGTTCTAAGGGGTAAAAACTCAGAATTGCTCCTAAACGGTGGAGAACGGGAGACTCGTTAATGTGTTTTAATTCTGTTTGGACAAAGAGGATCAGGATGCTCGGTCAGCTGGACTGAGTCACTTACTGCTGGCTTTAATTAAACTTTAAAGGGATTAATTGATCATGTGGAAAGCACTTTCCTTAAACAGTCTCATGAGGTTTAAAACAGTTTATCATAATTCCAGCAGAGCACCTGGAATTTGGAAAAACCTCCAAACTCTACAGTGATTCTGTTAGTCTGTGCATTTTATTGGCATTCAGCACCGTTAGTGTTTCACACACAAAAACAGCTTTGGAGTCCTACAGTGTTTAAAAAACAACCAATATCAGCCCTTTTTAGGGCACTTTTTTTTTTTTTTTTTTTAACCTGTTTAGCTACTTTATTACTCACAAAGGCTCGCCACAGTGTTGGCAGATTTTTATTTTTTTGTCTCCTCCTGAGATTGAAGCAGGAATCTTTCACTTGTTAGCTAAATATGTAAACCCCCACACTGTGGGGCTGCTTACCTGTGCAGCTGATGTCCGGCCACTAACTGCAGTTTACTGACTGTGACGCGGCGCTGTGGTAAATACAGTCTGTCCCAGGAGACGCACTTAGGCCAGACGTCATCAAACTTTACTAACAGAAGAGACATTAATGAGCAAAACAACAATCTGAGCCTCATGATAAAAGTGACACAGCCTGCTGAGTGTATCTCGGTCTGTCGGCATTAATATGGGTGCAAAACTGGACTGTGATTATTCAGCTGGGTGCTATTTATGATTATTTGGTACCAGGACTTTGCATTTTCATTATACTAAAACAATGTTTTTGTTATGAAATTTATTTTTTTTAATTACAGACAAAACGCACAGAAAAAAAGTTAGCATGTTAATTATTTATATAACACCAAATCAGAACAACAGTCGCCTCAAGGCACTGTATACTGTAAGACAAAGACAATAATACAGAGAAAACCAACAGTCAGTCGACCCCCTATGAGCAGCACTTGGTGACAGTGGGAAGGAAAAACTCCCTTTAACAGGAAGAAACCTCCAGCAGAACCAGGCTCAGGGAGGGGGGGTCATCTGCTGAGGGGAGAGAGACAGAGATTAATAATAACTAATGATTAAATGACCTAATTTGGGCGCTGTAAAGCTCTGCAGCTGCTGAGAGTCTGACCTGTTTGTGCAGTCAAATTAAAAAGACTTTGATAAGAAATAAAATATAAAGCATTAAAAGTAGCAGTTTCTATTTAATTTTGACTAATGTTGAAAGAAATCCAGGTCTCTCTTCTTTCAGCTACAACCAGCACTTTAACCCTCAGACCTATAAATGGTGGTAACAAATATATCAGCTCATAAATACAAAACTTAAATAATGAAAGTTTGTTTCCTTATTCATCTAGTCAGTGACAGGGAGTTGGTGCAGATGTGCATAAGCGCTGAGAGTTTGGGGGTCATGACGTAAACTAGCCGCCTTTTATGGTCATGCAGGTATCATCTGTTAAACCTCAGTCCAGCTTTATGAACAGGAAGTGTCTTATTGTTTGTGTAAAACAGCTTGGGCTTTCAGTTCAGGTAAACAGCGCTGATACTGAGATGGCCATGATCTGTGTCTTTATCTGCTGTAACTGAAACATTAAAGCTTGAATCATCAGACTAAACAAGTGCAGACAAGCAGCCCTCTGAATGCTCCCAGTTCATCTGTGATCGGCACCAGTGGTGCAGAAAGGAGGTATGCACTATATGCAATGCATAGGGGTGCCACACAAGAGGGGGGGGGGGCCCCAAAACAATGTGGGAAAATATTTCTCTAGTTGCATTTTCTGTATTTAACAGCCGTGCATATGACATGATCAATAACAAAGGCGTGGTGCTGATTAGGCACCCCTGCGCTCCTTCACCTCCCTTCCTCCTGTCCCCAAGACAGTCGTAAGTTATGTCAGAGAAGTCTTGTATTTTATAAGTCCATGAATAAGTGATCTGCACACATGAACACAGTAAATGTTGAGAGGATGCAGATGGTGCATTTTGTGTGTGTGTGTGTGTGTGTGTGTGTGTGTGTGTGTGTGTGTGTGTGTGTGTGTGTGTGTGTGTGTGCGCGCGTGCAGTGTAGCTAGCGGTTGATCGCAAGGCGCCGGGCTGGGCTGAGGATTTCACCGCTTCACTTTCGGAGCTCTGCTGTCTCTGCATTTAGCAAACAGGAGCCCCGCGGACTCCGCACCGGCTAGATCACTGCTTTTATCGCTGCTTGCTCCTGTATTATTTCACTGCAATTTACAATCTACCACAGCAGGGAAAGTTCACAATATGCACGTTTGATGTCCCTAAGGTCATGCGCGCACTTGATTTCGCGGCTACAGAAATCGAAATGACAACCAGCACGAATGAGAAGTAAGAAGAAAAATGAAGATCAAATGAAAATTTCAGGCATGATTTAACACGAGTGGATCATCGCTGACAAGTTTCTTTCCACGCCTCCATTGTCTGTGTGGTTTTACTCTCTGTGCAGCGAATGTCAGCTGTTACTGTTTTCCTTACATCAGCTGTAGCTACCAGAACGATCACTATAATCACAATCTGGTGGTAATCACACTATTGTGGTTTGGTTTGTGCAATTGTTTGGTGCTGTTTCCTTCACTTTCTATGAACTGACAGATTTCCTCAGACAGTTCAAAATTTCTGGCTAGAACCCTGGTGTGTGTATGCACGTGGGTTGGGTTGGGTTGGGGGTGCCTAAAAATGTGTCTGCATACACCTCAGAAAGTATATAGCTGCGCCCCTGATCGGCACACTAAGATTTTACTGCTCAGGGTTTTCTGATGAAAGTAGAGGACGTGAAGGTGAGTGGTTCCCTATCTGAGCAACAACCAGCATATTCAAATCCTCCCTTGCTGGAAGCTTCAGTGCATCTGGGCATTATGGTGGAGCCTACCACCTGTTATCTGCTCAGAGAATCAAAACGCTGCATATTTCAGGGCTAGCGAGGCCAGGCTCAAACAGGAAAAATCATTTAAGCAAACAGTGGTCTTTGGAAGGAAGTCTGCAGCTATTTCATAATAAATGCAATCTGAGTCAGAGTATTGTAACAGCAGTAACCTTTCATTTTCACCATCACTGAGGTGGGTAGTGATCCGCCTGTTTGGCTCAGACTGTTCAGTTCTGGTTCGGACTTTATCGGCTCCTAGGAAGTGATTTTCCTGGCGGAGTTCCAGCCAGTTTCTGCACAGTGGCATCAACAGTAAATGGAATGGCTCTGCTGGACTGCCTCACATTATTATCTAAAAGCCTCCAATCCACTACTATTATAACAGTTTTTTTCCTCTAAAGAATTTGGCTGTATCCAAGTGTGGCACAGCAAAGGAAAGGGTGGTGTTACTCTGGTTTATTAAAGCTGAAAATATCTACTGGCTTTAATGCTCAGTGAAATGTGAGGGTCGGAACTGTTACAGGCTGATCAAGTTTATTTTTGAAGTGTCTTTGAAAATGAATGTGACAGGGAAAAGTTTCTTCTGCTGATGGAGACTCCAAAACTCAGACATACTGAACTGTGAATTTTGTGTACCTTCATGCCCCTGCTAAACCCACAAGACATAAATGACCTGCTATAGTATTATACACGAACCATCAGGGAGGAACTGGAAAGCAGTTATAAGTCTCGTGGTTGTTTCAGTGCTCCATGAGTCTCCAGCTGTAAATTTCTTTTCAATAAATCTAACCTAAACCTGTCCTGAAATGGTTCGGAAGGCGTTCTGTGATTAACTCGTTTATTTCTTCCTTGTACAAACCAGCGTCTGGTCGATGTGTTCTAGCTAAACTCTGTTGTTTCTGAGAGGATGACTCCTCCAGGCTGTGCTGACCTTCATCACATTAAAGCAGTGTGAACAACATGACGCTGAGACATTAAAGGTTTGAGGTCAACTGCCAGGACACTTTTGAGCATCAGATGCTTAATTTGATTAACTTCTGGTGATTTTTGTTGACAAAAATGTCTAAATCAGATATTAAAGTGACAGTTCATCAACTACTGGCAGTTTTCCAAAGCAAGTCCTCCTAGTTAATGAGGGGAAAAGTGCATATATTCTAAATATTGGTTGCGAGTGCACCAGTAAAAGATGCAGGTATGGTGGTAACACTGTCAGAGAAAATGTCCAGTAAGTGGTGCGGAATCCATTAATTATCCACATCCAGTCACCTTAGCCACAGTCAGCGGCTGAGCTCTGTGTCAGCTGATGGAGGAATCCACACAGGGTGTTGATTCAAACTGCAGCAATGAGGAATGAGGACACTAAAACCTTTAAAAACAAACAAAAAACATGGTCAGCATGCTTCTACTACTATCTGTGTATAGAAGCATGTTTGGACATACTGTGTTTTAACATATTTATATCAACTCTTAGCAATAAATCAGCCTATCAGCGTGTTTACCTCAGCTGTCAACATGCTTGGTTAACTCTGGAGGAGGCTGTAAAACTTTGTGAAAGGAGTCCGTTATTGGTGGGCGAGTCAGTGAAGCTCACTTCTGTCTGATGACAGCGATGCTGAGGTCAGTTGTTGAGGATAAGCTGAACTTGTGTGTCAGTAAGCGCTGCTGTTTTTGCTGTTAGCTGTGTTACTGAAACTTCAGACTTGGGTCAGTGAATAAACTTTCATATGATGTGAGAATGTAATCAAACTGTTTGAGAGTGAATGGTGGAGAGGAGGGAAAAATCTTACAAATCTTACATGGTCATAGTTTTCAGAGCTATTTTTGATGTTTCCATTAAAACTAAACTATAATCACCACTTTGGTAGTTTATTAGCTAAATTTAGGTGTTTAGTGTCCATCAGATTTCCCCTTTCTTGCTGAATTCTTTCTGCAAAGACTTCAGACTTCTGTCCGGCTGTAGAGGGTAAACAGTTAAATTCTGAAAATGTTCCCCTTCCCAGAGTGAGAATTTAAGGAGCTGAAACCATACGCTCTGCTGAGAGATGTCCTCGGTGCTCTCAGTGCTCCTGGTTGGTTCCATATCCTCTCTCTCAGTGAAGGAGAAACTAATCGGTGACAACTTGATCATTTATGACCTGATTGCAGTCATGTTTGTGTGGACACAAGTAACTCGCCAATCAGAAGATTCTGACCCGGTCACACCCCTTCAGATCAAAACTTCCTTCCTGTTGGGACAGGTGGGATATAACGATCACTAATCGGATCGGCGTGCATGTACACACTTCTTCCAATGTTTGGGGGGGAGATGGTCCTTACTGAGCATGTCTGTTACATCAACACAACATCAACACAACACATTGTGGGTCCATTTGAAACAGAAAAATGACACAAGGCAGCAATGTGACAGAAGCTGAAATCTGTGGCATGCAGCAGACTGACGATTAAGGAGTTCAGACAGCTGCGTCTGCTATTCTGTGCATGAAAAATGGTTTATTCTGTTTAAACACTTAATGCATTTAAACACGCATCATTTTAACCAGATGCACACAAACATGGTGCCATGAATTCTGCTTTTCTTTTGTGCTGTCAGAGCCAGTTTAGGTCTGCAGGGCTGGTTTCTGGATCCCGTTTGTCTAAAATAAGCCTGTTTTTTTTTTTTTTTTTGGTTTTTTGGCTTATCTTCTTGCACCTGCCTCTGCCAGGAAGTCACGACTTTGTAGCATCACTCATAATAATATGCGTCACTTTTTCCACTCACTGAGTCTGCTGTCCTTAAGGGTCACAGGGAGAGTTTCCATTAAACAACAAAAGTTTTGAATGATTCGAACATCTAAAAATATTTGAACTTTCCACACATTTTCACTCCTCTGTCATGAAAAATGAGAAACAGCTCATCACCATTAAAGGCACAGCAGCACATTTTATTGAAAAATTAAAGTGATGAATGATTTTACATTTTTCAAATCTGATCAGGAGGGCGGCTCGTACCCACGTTTGACACGAAGGATTTTAAATGACCAATAAAAAGCTTCTTTAAGGTGTTTAACTCTGAAACAAATCTGAGCGCTTTAAAAGCAACTTCTCAAAAAGTGCTTCTTAGGAAACCGCTCTGAGAGGCTGTTTGGCCCAACCTTGAGTCATCGTGTGTGTGTGTGTGTGTGTTTATGGTGTTGATCTGGTTGCCAGGCAGCAGCATGCTGTGGAGCTGGAATGGACCTCAATAATGGAGGAGGAAGATCGGGGGGGGTTATTTTTGTTTCAGTGAAACTCGCGTCAGTGAGTTTAAAATGAAGATAATCGCCATCATTTTTCAGCTTCACAGTTTTCCTCTGGTACTCGATCAGATTGTTTTCCATGACTGCAGGACCTCTCTCAGATCACAGGTCTGGGTTTAAAATTCCATCATATCCAATAGGATTTGAAACATGATTTTACAGCTTATTAAACGCTCATCCAAAGCATCAACACAATCGCCGTCTCACACGCTGGTTTTTGTTAGATACAGGAAGTGAGTTTTCCTCCATCTTTGCTCCTGGTAGAGCCGTCTGCCCCAAACAGGGCTCAGCGCAGCTTCTTCCTGCAGACTTCTTAAAGCTTCTCTGACCTGATATTTGTACCTTCTGTTCACATTAACAGCTGTATAATATAGAAATATAAGCTTTAAGTCTCTGTCAAAGCAGAGATTAAAGTGCCGCTTTCTTGATAAGCAGTTATATAATAATTAAAAAGAAAAAATGAATCTTCTTGTAAATCCAAAGAGAAAATGTCCAAATCTGTGAACTGGTTACTGAAACATGCTGTTATGATCTGAATTAATGTTTTTCTGGCCGTCTCTGTTTGACTGCTTTAAAACTCAGCGTGTACATTCAGACTCTGCACACTCTGGGACTTTTAATTTGAAAGGGAAACTTGTTTGTTTTTTCCTCTCATTTGCAAAGTGTTCAGAGCTGTGATGCAGCCTGTGTGGCAGCTGTTGGCTCACCGTCGTACTCTCTGCTAACGACTTCTTGTCGTTAGCAGATATTTCCTCTGACTGGCTGAACGGTTCGGATCGGTTGCAGATGTGGCTGATGTTTGGACTTGTTTCAGACCAAAGGGTGCCGTGTACATAAGAATTAGAGCAGGGCAGCATGGAGTAAAAATCATATCAGCTTTCATGAATGAAGACGGCTGATTTATATCGATTCTTTCTACAAAGTCAGCTGACCGCTCAGTTTGAGGTCTGAGCAGGATGTGATATGTTAAACTTTCCTCTGTTTGGGATGCTTCAGCTTTTTTTACTGATCCACAGTCAGTGTGTTACCTGCAGCAGGTGGCAGTAGGCCACGCCCCCAAGCAGACAAACTAAAGCTGTGTACTGCTGTGTATTTTACACACCTGAGAAAAATCAGCTGGGGTTTAAGTGGACGCTATATTGGGAGCATTTTGGCTGCTTTACCTGGGAAGCCTGTCCTCCAGACTCCATTCACAAAAACAGGAACTGACCTCACAGAACCTGCCAGCTCTTCGTCGTCAGCTACCTTGATTTGTGACTTTGGTGTTTTAGTTTGGATGCAAAAGTCACAAAGCTTTAAAAACGAGATGCACTGAACAGTGACTGCATGTGCTGTGCTCTGCGTTACAGCTCGCCGGAGGTGTAATCCTGGGAGTGGCTCTGTGGTTGCGACACGACACCAAGATCAGCAGCCTGCTGGAGCTTGAATACGATGGGACCCATGCCCCCAGCACCTTCTACATCAGTACGTACACCTCTGTGTCTCTGTTATCTGCTTCTGATTCACTCTGTCTTCATCTGAAGGGAAACCACAAGCCCCCACTAATGGAGAGCTTTGCAGCATCATCAAAAATATAGTACTGGTGTTTGTGGCTGTTTGCATTATGACCCAGTGGCAGTCTCCTGAGTCTGTTTGGTGAAATGTTTTTATTGAAATGCTTACCACATTATGCTTCTTTCTTTGTGTAGGCTCACTTCTCTGCTCTGACTCATTATCACGAATTGTTGCTCGATTAATCGGGTAGTGTAGGCCTGAATATCACGGCCTGTATATAATAGATGGCCATAACTACCACTGTGTTGCATTGGTTTCTCTACTCGACATTTTAGTTTTGGTGTTTTGGCCACCGGTGTCTTAAGTTTTGGTTTCCAGAAGGGACCACATTTGAATGAGAGAGCGGAGTGCTAAGTGTTCAGCTAATGCTAGCTAGTGTGGTTATCAGTCTGCATCCACGGACTGTATGGGAACATCTCACACACACAGATATCTGCTAATCAGTGCTCAGTGACATAAATCCCAGAATCTCACTCAGCAACCTGGAGCTCCGCCTTCTTGGACAGTCTGTTAGTCCAATGAAACCACAGCAGCCATATTATTGGTCAGATAATTCCATTAAAAATGCTCCAACAGCACCGACACCGTCCAGAGGTCCAGTTCAGGGACTCCAGTTAGCTGAGGTGAAGCCTCGCAGACAGCTAGCAGCTACAGCCGCCTGTGTCACCATCCACCTGTTAAAGCGGCCACTAATAATCCTATTTAAATGAGTTATAATAAGGCTGTGAGCATGTTTTATATTAGCTGTAAAGGTGTTTAAACATGGGAGTCTACAGGGACTGACTCACTGTGGTGCCTCTGCTGGACTGCAGAGGAACTGCAGTGTTGGTGCTTGTGTTTGTGTATTATACGTGAGACTCACTTGATTGTTGTTGAGAAGCTGCACAGAGTTGGTTTCTTTTATTTACTGTGTTTGACTTCTTCACGCTTCAGCAAACACTCCAAAGTCCTCCTGGTGACATCATGCTTTCTGTTTCTCTGCCTCTGTCAGGACATCTGATGCATGCAGAGTGAAACGAATGGATTTGTTTATTGATCTCACGATTAATTTTAAGTTGTCAGTGAAGCATAAACAGACATTTAGTGTGTTGTTGGGTTAAAGCTGGGTGGAGCTGTGAGCCGTACTTCAGTCAGTCTGATGAACAGTTCCTGGCTGTGAAAGCCTCCATTCGGTCCAGTTTGGTGTCAGGCAGGCTGCCTGCAGGCCGGCTGACGTTAGGACAGATCCTCCTGACTGCGTCTTGTTTTTCCACCTTTGCTCACTGGATGTGAGATCTGATGCTTTTGGCCGCTGGAGTCAGAGCCACGTCTGTCCCACGGGTGCAGCATTGCTTAATTGTGCTGCAAAGTTTCTATAGCTTGGATTTCGTCTTATGTTGTCTTCTTCTTTTCTTAAGGATGAGGGTGTTTGGACAGGTGTAACAGAAAACAGGATAATCAAATTATTTATTATCCCTAAAATTAAATCTACCCATCAGTTTAAGAACACATAGGCAGTTTATAACTATTCATTAGGCCCCATAAAATTTTAAAAATGTTATTTTTAACATCAATAATGAATAAATTGCTCATCTAGCTTCACTGATCCTCATAGACTAAAGTAGTTCCACTTATTCAGGGCATAAATACTTTATGTGGATCTATCAGAGGATGCACAGCACACACCTCACTGTTACTCACTGCAGCCTTCGTCGTCCTCTTCAGTTTTGTTAAAGAGTGATACAAAGTCAACTGGTTTAAATCGAGAGCAATCTGAACCCGCACGCCTCCACCGTGCCACGAACAAACCCCGGCTCAGGAGCACTCTTTCTGAGGAGCATCGAGACGAGGTGGCAGGATGGTAAGAAGGTCCTGGGTGTGAGCCCCAGGCCCGTCTGTGTGGGGTTTGGATTTTCTCCCAGAGCTCCACTTTCTGCCATCGTGCTGCCCTCGCTTCCTGGTCAAAGTTTTGTCATTAATAGAAATGTTTCAGCGTTGTGCTATCACACTGGCTTGGCAAAGAATCATTCCAAAAATTCCTAGATCCACATCTGGATCAACTCCCAACAGTTGTAGTTGGACCGAAACCCAACAAGGGAACACGTTCATCTGGATCTGAGCAGAACTTTAGGTCCTTCAAACAGACAGACCCTCCGTAGTTGAGCTGATCCGTCACAGTTTTATTTAATAAAAGCTCAGAACTTGGTGTCCCTGCACTGGAACAATACTGCGCACTTCTTTCTCCTCCACTGTAATCTGAATGTTGGGGACATCGTAGTTCTGGCACTCACACGTAAGGGGGTGAGAATATTAGAGTGGTAAATGCTCTTTGTTAGGAACACACAGGCACCTCCTTATTTCTGTGCAGAGGACGTCAGAAGCTTCATTTAGTGGTCACATCAGTCAGAATAATGAAGGCGACAGCTGTGAGGAGTTTACTCAGTCACACCAGAATAAAAATGCATCCAGTGAGCAGCGGCTCTGTGGACGGCCGCCACGCCTTGTTGAGGAGAGCCGTTAGACAGAAAGGCGGCGGCAGTAACTCAGACAGCTGCTCTGTACTGTGCAGAGCAGCAAGCTGAAGCTCGAGGATGATGAGGTTGTGTCGGGCGTCAGCTGGAAACGGGCTCAGGAAACACTGGACAGTTTAAGGATGGAAAGACTTGATAGGATGAATGTTATTTCCTGCTGAGTCACATGGATTCAGAGTTTGGTGTTTGCGAGGCCGTGACGCCAGCGCGCGTCTGCAGCTGCTGCTGCTGTGGTGTGATGGAGTGATGGTGTGATGGAGTGGGGAATGTTTTCCTGGCCCACTTCAGGCCTCTTTGTACCAATCAATCATGGTTTGAATACCACAGGGAAAGACTGAGTGTTGCTGCTCACCATGATGTGCATCACTTTATGGACACAGTTTTCCATCTTCTAATGGCTGCTTCCGCAGGAAAATGCTCACAAAGCAAAAGTCAAACAGGGTTTTTTTTTTTTTTTTTAAACCTGGCAGTGAGTCCAGGGCAGAGATTCTGACATGAGGCAGGTCCATGCGTGCGGTGGGGTTTAGTCATAAGCATCATTATTACTGCAGTGTACAGCTGAACCTGGATCTGCTCTAAATCCTAACGTGGTGCGTTTTTTGTAGTTGCTGGATGACTGAACGTGACACGTCAAAGGTTCTGATCATTTGGGATGAGGTTAATGGTGATGGTTCAAGCAGGAAGTCCAGTCCCAACAGATCAGCTGATACTTATCTACACATCCTATTGGTGACTCTTACTCGGTGTGCTTTTTACACTGCTTTACCTTCGTGTGTTTGCTGCTTCCTCTGCAAGCTGCTTTGCAGCCCACCCCCATGCCAGTGCATCCTTTTTTTTTTTTTTTTTTTAACACTGTTTCTAACTTAATCAGTGTCATCATATGGAGAAGAAGGCGAGGCAAGTGCTGTGGGGGTGTCAGCTTTCATATGAAACAGCTGCAGGTGTCATGCTGCGTCCTGATGGTGCTGTGCTGTCATCTGACAGTACAACCAAAAGATGACACAAAGATACTAGACATTAATAGTTTTTGTAACACCACCACGTTGCTGCTTGGGTGGAGCAGGGGACTCGGCACGAATTCAGAAATCGTGACACAATCAAGTCGATATGAAGCCAAATCTGTGGGGAATGTTCTCAACTTCTTGTGGTATTCATGACATGAAGGTCAGAGGCTGTTTTGAGAGCTGAGGGAGGGCCTGCCCTGCATTAGTCTGCTTTCTTCCAGAGAACTCAGTGAGTGTGTGGGGGCGGCGCTGCCTCGCCCAAATTACCAGCTACTTGTAACCAGGGCTAATGGAGAACCCACAGGTCATCATGTGACTGTTGAAAACTCTTGTGACATGATCCGAGTCATTTCCTCGAGTCTGAGTCATCTGCTGGGAGAGCGAAGTAAAAGAAGAAGTAGTGTGATTTTTTTTTTTTTTTTTTTTTTTTTTTAAGTCAAACTGAGGAAGAGTCTCCTGAAATGCAGAAAAAAGGAGTGGCTGTTTTGTCGTCCTCTCAGGCAGCATAGCTGTGGTTGTTAAAGGGAAAGAGCTTTGCTCATTAGAGAGGAGCCACTCAGGGGCTTTCTCTGCAGCAGCCTCCATGATTGCACCCTCACATTACATAAAGCCTCCTTCTCATTCCGAGGAGGGGAGGAAAAAACACTGTCGGTATAGGAAAAAATTCCTCACTGGCCTTCCCTCCCTCCTCCTCAGAGGGCCCACCCCTCCTCCTCCCTCCTCTGAGAGAGTTTCTTCTCCTTCACTTGCTTTCTTTCCACTCTCGCTCCTCCTTTCCTTCCCCATCTGGTTGTGTTTAGTGTTCGACTCGACTTATTTTTCCCCTGCTCCGTCGCCATCTTTTTTCCTACATCTGTTCCTCTCCTTTCTCCCACCCCGGCGCTCACAGACACAACGACCCGCCTCTCGCCTTTCTATACGATTGCACACATGCACAAACTTTAAACCGTTTCTGAAGCATCTCAGCAGAAATCCACTGACAGACGGCTGAAAAATAATTTGAAATGTGCTCATGATTCTAAAAATGAGCTTCAGTTGAATTCTGGAGAAATAAAGATTACTCAAACCTGATTTCTCACTTCCTCCTCGGTCACACTGGGTTTTAGTTACAGCAGATTTCTCAGTGTTGAAGGAGTCGTTTGGTTTCCTGTGGGTTACATAATCTTTAGAGAGAATTTTACTTTTAGTTAGAAACACCTTTTTAATCAGACTTAATGAAAACAATCATCTTTTAATCAGTCAGATTTTAGGGCTGATTTATAGGAACCCTGGTTGGACAACAGCAAAGTTACTGAAATGTTTGAATGGATCCACGCAGCAAATGAAGAAGCCTAACTTGATGCGTCAGGCGTTGAAAGCGAGCCTGGGCTTATTTACTCGGGTTTATTTGAAAGTAAAAACAAAGACAAAACTCTAACATCTCATCCGACCCCATCGCGCCGTTCCAGAAGTGGTGTTTTTAGCCTTTTACTCTGAAAATCGGCTGGATTGTCTATTGTCCATTCCTGTGTGGCTTCCTGCCCTCGTCACCTGCCCGGCGCTGCTCGATGGGTGTCCTGGATTCAGTGGCTCTGGTGGTTGTCGGCGCCTGAATGTGCTCAGACGTGCAGCCGTGTTCCCACAGATAAAATATTTGATCTTTGATCATTTATTCAAACTTCTGCTCAGAGTAAACAAAGCTTGTGTGTATGTAGGAGGGAGAGAACTCAGCTGCTACTGATGGAAATAAAAGTGGGGATGTACTCTGTAAAAATCAGATGTGTATAGAGCAGAAATCTGGAGGAGATGTTAGCATATGTCGCTCGGGGCTCTGGATCGAGCCTTCAATGAAGCTGTAAACTTGTCTAACTTTGACCAAACCTTTTGAAGCCTTTTTTTAAAGTCATGGTTTCCTGCTCATTCAGGAAGGAGCATTAATAAATGTGCTGTTACCACTGTGGCTGCTGAGTCTTCTAGAAGGACTTGGTTAAACTGCACATACCGGACCATTAAAGCAAGCATCGGAGAAAATGGAAGAAAAGAGTTTTTTAATATAGATTTAGAAAAATTTTAATGTGTTCCAAGCTACTATGTAACATCTGTTTATGATTACTAGTCATGAATCCTACAGGGAAATGTCCAGAATAATTCAAATGTATCGAAGACCTGAACAACACTGTAACCAGTTTACAGATCGATGCGTGATGTAACAAACAGCTGAGGGATCTTCTGAGCAGTTTGAGGCTGAAAGGGTTTCCCACGGCTGAAATGATGCAGATGTGGCCTGTGCAGTAAATGTTGATGTCCTGGTGGTCGACAGGTGATGTGCTCTCATCACAGCTAATAGAAACAAATGTCTGACAGGTTCAAACACTGGTTTGATATAAGAAATTTAACATTTTAATTCTAGCTTGGAACCAAATACTCAAATGCTGTTGAGAGGTACAACCATTCACACACTTCCTGTTGGTATGTGTGTGTAGACTGTTTCCTGTGATTGGGAGGAGATTTTAAAGGATCAGACCATCTGCTGTCAGTTTGACATTTCCACAACGTGTCCCTACAAATGTAAAAGCCTCAAAAAACAGACAGTAAAAGATATCACAAGTCCATAAAATGTGTTTTAAGAAGTGATTGCTATGAGGGTTTTAATTTGAAATGGACACAGGAAGTGTTGAGTTTGTTTATAATGCAGTGCTGTAACTTTAATGTGAGCACATCAGGTGGAAGCTTCATACATCTTCATACATCAAAGCATCAGCTAGTTTTGGGGGGGGGGGGGGAATTGAACCTGCGGCACATGAGTGATGTGACGTGATGGATTGTCATTTACAATCTCAGGCAGCCTCTCCATTTCTTTCACCTTTTATTGCGAGTTATTTTTAACCTTCAGTAAATGCCTGAGGACAGTGGGGCTATCAGGAAGTTCTCCCTCTCAGATCACTTAACACCACTTGACTCAGTTTCCTATTCAGCACTAAGTCATTCACCTACTGACAGCCTCCAACACTGAGAGGAGTAAAGTGAGCCTCCAGGTTTGATGTTAACTCCCAGAAGAGTCAAAGGGACACCAACGTGATGCTGAACTGTTTGTTGGGAAGTCCCAAAGGTTCCCACGGCCCACAGGGACCTCAGATGAAACCACCTCAGCAGTGTTTGGAATTTCCCAGACTTTTACAGAAAGGATGAAGGTGTGTTCTCTGACAGCAAAAATGAAATATTAGGCACATTGTTCACTTATTCGAGGCAGAGTCGGTGCTTTGTGTGTTGCAGCTGCAGGTCAAGCTCCAGGGAGCACATCGGTCTGACGCAGAAGTCTTTCACCAAAGCTCCAGATAAGGGCTGCAACTATAGATTATTTTATCAATCGAGTATTCTATCGATTATGCCATCGAATAATCAATTAATCTGATAAGAAATACTTGGGTGGAGCAGCTACAAAGTTCTCTTTTCTTCATGTTGATGATCACTTGGTTGATAAAGGACCTCCAGCTGTTTCCCAGTAAAGGTTTTAAGGTGGTTACAGGAGCAAACGCTGCTGCTTTGGATGCTAGGAAAAAACGCCTCCTTTGGCTCCACCTGAGCTCACCGTCTCAGTAAGGCTCCGCCTCTCTGCGTTTGCCGTGCGTATGACAGACAGACTGCACGTAAAACAGCTGTTGCTGTTTTTGTTGGAAAACTGGGTGCTGCATGAGCTTAATGCTGTAATGCTTTGTATTCACAGCCATCCTCCTAAACACATTTCTACTTCAGGTCTATATTTAGGCGCTAATCAGGGATTAAAGCATGAAAATATTTTGACGGAGTCCCCCGGTACTGAAGAGTGGTGGGGGGTGTGGGGGCATGTCAAGTTACTCGAGGAATCGTTGCAGCCCAACCCCATTTATTAAAACGCCGTAGAACCGGCACCATTTTTATCTTGTCTAAAATTTAAATATTCAATTCAGTTTTATTTATATAGCGCCAAATCACAATAGTCGCTTCAAGGTGCTTTGTATTGCAGGTAAAGACCCTACAATAATACAGAGAAAACCCAACAGTCAAAACGACCCCCTATGATCAGCACTTGGTGACAGTGGGAAGGAAAATCTCCCTTTAACAGGAAGAAACCTCCAGCAGAACCAGGCTCAGGGAGGGGGGGTCATCTGCTGTGAGGGGGGAGAGAGACAGGTTGCTAATAACTAATGATTAAATACAGAGTGGAGTATAAACAAAGTAAATAAGGTGAATGAAAAGAAACACTCATCATGGAAATCCCCCAGCAGCCTAGTCCTATAGCAGCATAACTAAGGGAAGGTTCAGGGTCACCTGATCCAGCCCTAACTATAAGCTTGATCAAAAGAAAGTTTTAAGCCTAATCTTAAAAATAGAGAGGGTGTCTGTCTCCTGAATCCAAGCTAGGAGCTGGTTCCACAGAAGAGGGGCCTGAAAGCTGAAGGCTCTGCCTCCCATTCTACTCTTAAGAATCACATCACAAATTCTCCTGTTTTTTTTTTTTCTTTTTTCTACATCCTCGATTTTACAGTGAGAACTCTGATGTAATGTATGCTTTTTCCAGCCAAAGAAACCATCTAATCAGGGTCTTGTGTATCTTCCTGTCATGCTACTGATGCCTCCTTAAGCTGGTCTCTGATGCAGTATTTAGTTTTCCACACCCTGTCCCATTGTGTATCATTAAAACACCGTCGTGTCTCAGAGTGATGCTGACTGACCTAACCAAGACGAATAGTTGGGTCTGTGGGCAAGAAAAAACCTTCAAGGTCTTTTCCACTCACTGCATTGTGGAGTGTTTCCTCTCACAGCTGGGTTGCTGTCTTAACAAAACTAATAATAAAAAAAAAAAGGAAGCAGCAGACGGGAAGGCATGTACTGTACAATCAACAATACTCAGATGACTTCAGGATAAAATATCTGGACGTCAAGTTAGAGGCTTCATTGTCAGAGGGAAATTCCAGGTTTATTTTCAGCAGCGAGTGGAAGCAGTGACTGTGCTCATTAGAAAAGACATGATGACAAATCTAACCCACAGAGAGGCTGGTGGAGGCAGATGCTTCTGGATCTGCTGGAGATCTCCTCCCCACCTTCATCAAGCACTGCTCATACTGCTGATTTGTTGTTATGAACTGGTGCTATATGAATAAAACTGAAAGAAGCCTGTATTACCCCAAAATAGCTTGCATCTGCATCTCATTGGCCAGCAGACGTGACGATACCTCACATTAAGGCGTTTCTCCTCTTCCTTCTCCAAGTGGGAGAGAGCATGAGATAAATACTGCATCAGTAACATGCTTAGGGGAGTGTCTTTAACATATTACAGTGAATTTATGCATCCACACTTACAACGGGAAGACACAGAACAGATACTGATTGTACGGGTGACCTCTGGACTAGAAAATGCATGTATTTTCCATCTATTTTCTGGATGGATGAATCAAAGGCAGAGTTGTTTGGCTGCATGTTTGGTGGCCTGTGGGGTGGAAATGTGGGGTCACTGAATGAACTTTGAGTTCATACCAAAGGCTTCTTAAAGATGATTGCAGGCTGTTGGTCTTAAAGTTCAAAGTTGAACCGGAGTTTGACTTTTCAGCACAATAAAGGTGTTTGGGAACATACTTAGTAGATGCACATGTGGCACCAAACCAAAGTCCTGGAGCTCCAAAGGCAGAGCAGATGTTTCTAGGACTGCACCTTCCTCCACTGTGCACAAAGAGCATAAAGTCTGAAGAGTCCAGTGGACTCATAGTTTTTAGAACCAAACTTAACTTTCTGACCTGGATTAAGGCCACAAACCAGAACATTTTGGCCACATTGTTGTGTGTACTACAAATGTGCTGTAGCTTTAAAGTCTTCAGAACACCCAAAGGCAGAAAGATATCACGAACACAGTTGTCGGGAATTGCTCCGAATTTTCCTGAGGTTTTTGGGTGTTGGACCCTCAGAGGAGCAACAGCAGAGGAAGAAATGGAGAGTTATGGAAAGCCTGGATTTGAAAGGCTAGTGCATCCAAGAAAAGCCTCAGGCATCTAAAACTGAAGGTTGTTTGGATGGAAGATGGATCAGAGGTTTCATTAACTTGATGTTTGTAGGCAGCTCGTCTAATTCTGACCTCAGATCAGTGTTGGCATGTCGTTCATACTCTGACCGACGGTTCTGCTGCTGGTCGTCCTGGTTCTGCTCAACGTAATTCAGTTCAGTTTTATTTAAGTTACAACAACAGCCGCCTCAAAGCGCTTAAATGGTTCATGAACCGGTTCTCCACCTGCTGCAGCTCACAAGTCTACCATCACCAACCGTAGTCCAACACAGAGGAGGTGGAGTCTGTCCGTCTGCTCAATGAGAGATTCGAGACCGCTGAATGACATCAAGGACCTCCCCAACAGCGATCCGGCCGGCAGACCTGCAGGGAAGCACTGCAAAGGAAGGAGCGTGGCCAGTTAGAAGCAGCAACGTAAAATGAGAGTGAGCGGACTCTCCATACGTGGTTTGAGCCCGCTGTTGTCTCCAAATAGACCACAGCACCCCACCCAAGTATAGATCATGTGATATCTAAGTGTTATTATAATTCTTACTGCCATTATTACATGATGGCCTACAGGCCTCATCGCTAACCTTAATGTCTGAGAAGATTGCAACACGTTTCATGGAAAGCTGAGAATCGGCTCCTCTTCCTACTGAACAGAGGGCTGAGGAATGGAAGCAGAGAGGCTGTAATGGAAGCAAAACCATAAGAAGATTAAATAAAGAGAGGCAGGAAGAGACATTTAAGTAAATGGAATGGTTGAGAGCATAATTTTGAATGAGAGAATGCATTATACAGGGAGGACAAATGGATGGCCGAGCGCCAGGAGAGCGAGCTGAGGAGCGCCGAACAGCCAGGAGGAGTTTGACACCGGAGAGCCGTAATGCAAGAGATGGAGGGAGCACTGGCCAAGATATCGATTTATAAATTACCCGCAGTTTTGTGACTGAGGGGAGGGGGAGGGCATATACAAGGTACAGCACCAGTTAATGGTCCACAATCAAATTATGTGTGAGCTGACAAGCCAGAGTAATGATGCAGGGAGAGCTGCACTGCCGGCCTGGAACGAGCACAGAGATGCAGGGAGCGCGCCTGGAAAGGCAGACGCCTCCGAAAACAAAGAGATGTTTATATGTGGGTGAAATGAAGGTGGACACGTGCTCTGTTCATTTACTAAAAAAGGAGATGGTAATGAACCTACATAAAAGAGAAATATGTTTTTGACACTCGGATCATTATTCAGAAGTGTTATGTGTGTTAAATTTTTAGTTACTTTTATTGTTGGGTCGCTGACCCCCTCCCAATGAGCTGCTTTTTTTTTTTTTTTTTTTTTGTACAAAATGTTTAGTATAATGAAACCATGAAACTTTATCTTCATATGATTATTTTCAGTTACAGCGTCTCAGCACACATGGTTGGGTCCAAAATTGGTGCTTTCTATTGTGAAAAACAGCCTTTATGTTCATCATTGTAACACTGCATTTCCAGCATCACTTCAGCTGTGCGTCATCCGTAACTCCCCTCCTTTTGACGGTGACCCGGTCTGGGTGGATGACGCGTACCTCAGACGGCAGCGTTTACAGAGCAGGAGAGACATTTTCTCAGGTGCGCGGCTGGTTTCATGAAGGCACGGCATGCTGAGCCGAACGCGCTCCACACAGATTTGCAGTCTGCGTCCTCCTCGGTCACAGGAGTCGCCTCCATCTCGCTGAGCTGCCGCTGCCTCCGTCGTCATCTTGAACCTGTTGTTACTGCGGGGACTTGTTGGTCTTTCATTATTTTGCTCTGGGACGTTGCTGCTGTGTCAGTGTGGCTCGATGTTTGATTACATTCAAGCAGGCAGCAAGTTGAAATGTTTGGTTTCTACTTTCCTGTTTAGGCCAAAAGCTGCAGCTTCACTGTCACTGTGCAGGGAAGAGACGGCATGTGGTCAGTGTGTCTGCTCATCTCTTTCCTCCAGATTTCCATCAATGATTCCTCCTTTTTCTTGGTTAGGTTTTATTCTCAAACAAAATGATATTATCATTAAAACATTAAAATAAAAGCTGTCAAAATGATAATGGCATAAACTGTGTTTCAGGTGAACCGTCCCGTTAAGCTCAGATCGTATCGATCAGTTCTTTAATGATAGAAAAAGCTTCAGACAGCAGCTGTAACATGTAATCTGAGGTTTCAGGCGCAGACTTCCTGTTTTTAGAAGCCGTTTGTTATGAGTTAAAGTGTTATTGGTGGGACTCGGTCTGCACGAGGTTCACATTTTTACTGAAGGCCTTTCTGAGGAGCACATTCACACTCTTTCATGTCCTGATGATGAATAATGTGTTTAAAGAGCTGCATTTTGTGTCAGAAACTGAGAAAAGTGTGAACATAACAGGAACATGACTCACTTTACTGGCATGAAAACAAAAGTGTGCCATCTGCTGTCCATCATGCCTCACCGCAGGTGTTAAAATGAGAGGACGGGACTCTGAGCTTAGCTTAACAAACTCTCTCTTATCTCTGATGGTGTCCGTCTGTCTGTGTTTCTGTCTGTTTAGGTGTGCACATTCTGATCGCTGTGGGCGCGGTGATGATGGTGGTCGGCTTCCTCGGCTGTTATGGTGCCATCCAGGAGTCCCAGTGTCTGCTGGGAACTGTGAGTCACATTGAAAGCTTCCCTGTGGACTGTCAGACCTATTTCTAGTTTAGTTTTAGTCTTTATTTGACAGACTGCACAAAAAAAATGAAGAGAAAAGATACCTTGCATCAGCTTTAGCTCCCGGCTAATTTCCATCTGCAGTCCCTGAGCAGGTACATGCACATCACCAAATAAACTAGTGGAAATTTCTTATCAATCAGGGATGAGACAGGATTCTTGTGATGCATAAGTTTATTCTCTTGGAAGAGGAGAGAAGCTCACAGCAGAGGGTGACTCTGAGTGGTATTCTCCCAGGCATCTCTGCTCACATACAGCTTATATACACTTAACTCAGCCCCACCCTGGGTGTAAAACATCAGTCAGTTGACCCTTGATCTTAGAACGTGCAGGATGGGTGACATTTAGTTATTCTCCATCAGCTCCATCCTCAAAAAGGCCCAACAGAGGACGTACTTTCTGCGCCGACTGAGGAATTGTGGTCTACCACAGGAGCTGTTGAGGCAGTTCTACTCCGTGATCACTGAACCTGTCCTGTGCTCTTCTATCACAATCTGGTTTGGAGCAGCAACAAAACAAGACCGGAACAGAGTGCAGAGAACTATTAGAACTGCTGAGAAACTCATTGGTGCTCCTCTGCCCAGCCTTCAGGACCTGTACACTTTTAGAACCAGGAAACGGGCAAAGATCATCTCAGACTCCTCACACCCTGAACACAGTTTATTTCAGCTCCTTCCCTCAGACAGGAGATACAGATCACTGTACACAAACCTGGAGCTCTCTCCCTCTCTGTGAGACTGCACGCTCCCTCTGCTGTTTCAGAAGTCTCCCAGCAAACACAGGCAGGCTTCAGAGATGTGAAACATGGACTGCTGGCCACAAATCTACAGCAGCCGATGAGGAGCGGCTCAGAACAAACATGTGATGGCAGCGTGAATCCTCAGGACCCTCAGACGTGTAATTCTGATGTAAAGGTGCAGCAGCAGCAGTCAAGAGTTTCAGCCTGGCAGTATCCAGTAGTGTCCTCTCCAAAGGGGACAAATCCCCCTGTGGGAACCTTTCAGAGACAAAGTCCGCCCATTTTTAATGTTTATCAACAGGAAATATTAATGTTCAGTCAGCTCAGTGTTTCCAGTCAGACTGATGCAGAGGACCTCCTCATGGTGGCTAGTCTGTGAAATTCTTCTCATAAAATGATCCTCAAACAGCTGATGACAGGAAGTGGAGCTCTTCCCAGTGGACTGTCTCCTCCTCGGTCGGCGCGCGGTTGGCGCTCTCGCCTCTGTGGTGAGGTACAGTTTGAGTAATGGCGGCCGTGTTTTCCTCCTTGGCTGCATTATGAAAAGGCTGAACAGAACACAGTGGATCATCACCGGTCCCGCCATCAGACCTCGCTGCTCAGACTGCACGGAGACACAACCCAACTGCAGATCTGATTAAAAACTCCTTAAAGACCTCAACAGTGCTTCTTTTGTTCATCTGAGTTAAGGTCCTCACAGCTGAGGAAACGCGTCTGTTTAAATCGTTCTGATACAATAAGTGCAGCATGTGTGCGAGTGTCGGTCTCTTTACCTTCATGCAACATGTGTTCAGAGCTCGGCTAGCTGGGTGCTTCCACTGACCTCCTGTGTTTCTGGCCTGTCCCGCAGTTCTTCGCCTGCCTCGTCATCCTGTTCGCCTGTGAAGTTGCAGCTGGAATTTGGGGCTACATGCACAGAGACACGGTGAGTCTGCAGACTTACACCTCAGGTTAAAGCAGGCATCTAACACCTCTCCACACACTGAGGGGGAAGGTTGGAAAGGTTTCGTTCCTGGTTAACGCCTGGAATTTAAAGTGGTTTATACAAACCACAGCACCAAATCAGACTGAAATCTCAGAGCTGAGTTTTAATAAGCTTTGTGTGTTTGGCAGTTTTGTAGAAACCGTAAAGAAGCTTGTCAAAGCAGCCACAGGCTGAAACACCTGACCTGTGTGCTGATAATTCACTGGAGGAAAGGTCAGAGTGAGTCTGGTAAACTTTCAGGCAGCATGTGGGACAAAGGTAAAACCTGCTGAAGTGTCAAAGTACAAAATCCCGCAGACTCTGAGGGGGTCGGGTGGAATGACATTCATTCATTTAAGATGAAAATACACATTTTTTAAAATAAGTAACATTACACCTCATTGGTCTCCTGTTTCACTGCAGAGCCTGTGAATGTGTGTCCCCACTAGGGTTTAATATTTTTCCCGAAAATGACATGAATCAAATCCCGGGAAATGACGAGCCATTTCCCGGGAATCCCGGGAAAAAGTTTATTTATTTTTTTATTTTAATTAGGCCTTCTGTAGCCTGTGTCGGCCTTAACCTATTGTGATATTGTAGAGGTAGCTTTCCAGCTATGTCCTGTTATGCCCAGTAGGGGGTAACGTCGGCTTGATTAACGCAATAAAACCTACATCTCGACATTGGAGTGCTCGAGCTATGCGGTGTTGTATCGTTCCTCAACACTCCCTTAACAAATATAATTCGAATATTCCTCCATTGTACATGGAATTATACCAAGATATTTTACAACTGCTGGTGCAAAACAATACGGTTCATCTCCACAGCATTGATAAAGGCTCAGCCACGCTGTCGTGGCGACATCTGTTGCGCTATATCTCCACCAGTGGAACGCTGTAATAGTCATTGAAAAGTTAACTACCGTACTACACTATAATATGACATAACACAGGGCCTTGAGTAATGCACTACGACTTGGTCATTGCCATTCTGGCAACAACAAATTTATAACACCGTGTCTGAGGGTTAAAGTAGGTTCGCTGTGAATCGTCTATTGAAAAACTGGCCGATCCTTATAGCCTAAAAAATATACATTTTACTCAACTCCATTTTAAAAGCGAAATATGTTAAAGCAATCTATTTCATGATACTTTCTTCACACATTAGGCCCGTATCCTAATTCATGATTGTTAGTAAGCGGCTGCAAACGAGGAAAAGAAACACTCGAAGTTAAACAGATATTTCTTTATTGTTCAGGGCAGGCATATTTTATAGGCTATATAATGCAATATAACAATATATAATAATATAAAATTATATAATACAAAATACCTTAGGGTAAACACATTGCCTACGATTTCAACAAATTAAAGAGGAAAAAAGTACAACTGTGTAATACCTCTATTAAAACGCTTGAGATGAAGGCTGAAGCCTTAAACGGAGGCTGAACGTGCCTGAAATGAAGAGTAATGCTTTTCGCATTAAACGAACCCTTCTCTCAATATTTCCTTAAATTTAACATTCTGAAGCTTTCTTTTCTTTCTGAAAGTCAAATCGACGCGCGCGACTTTTTTCCCGGTTTCCCGTCTAACGTTTCCCGGGAAACGGGAAATGGTTCTGATCGCATTTCCCGGGAATCCCGGATCCCGGGATTAAACCCTAGTCCCCACGCTGCGGTACTGTCCTCGACCACCTGCTAACTTCAGGGTTCCCTTATTGAATGTCTTTATTTGCATTTAAACGTGTGTTAAATAAAGTTTTCAGGTATTGAGTTTGTCGTCTGTGTGTGACTGGATTGTAACGTAACTGAAGAAGTGAGACCTTCTGGTCATTGAAGGTTTTCTGAGGCTGCGTGGAGCTGCTTTAATGAGCCTCAGCAACTCACCCACATAAATGTCCTCAGACTGATTGTGAGGAAACGTTTTGCTTCTCTTGCAGGTTACAAAGGAGATGATAACTTTCTACGACTCTGCCTATGACAAAGCCATGGAGAACACCCTCACTGATCCAGACAAGAAGAAGGCCGCCTCCCTTGTTCTCAGGGGCTTCCATGAGACGGTATAAACATATATAATTTGTATTCATAGAAATGAAACCTAATTGGATGAATATTTTCTGATAAAGTAAATGTGATGCACCTGCTTATGTGGGAGAAAAGAAAAGGCGTTAAGAAGGGTTTCAGAAACCTCGTCACTGCTGAGCTGTGCACATCAACCTGCAATCAAACAGCAAAGAACCGTGTGACACCAGAAGCTCATAGCAGATGCCACGAACATGGTGTAATGCACAAGTTTCACCCCAAGGTGGCGCTGTGATAATTACAGGCACACTGAAGTTCAGGAGTTTGGGAATCAAACTTAATACCAGCGGAAATATGAGCTTAAACAAAAACTCAGCAGCGGTCCCCCGTCCATTTCAGCCGAATGAGTGTTCAGCTAATGCTAGCTAGCTTTGTTATCAGACTGTACAAGACACACACACACACCCGCTGATCAGTAACATCCAAATAACATCCCAGAATCTCACTCAGCAAACTGGAGCTCCGCCTTCTTGGATGGTCTGTTAGTCCAATGAAACCACAGCAGCCATATTATTGGTCAGATAATTG
The DNA here is from genome assembly GCF_007364275.1 of Archocentrus centrarchus. NCBI lineage: Eukaryota > Metazoa > Chordata > Actinopteri > Cichliformes > Cichlidae > Archocentrus > Archocentrus centrarchus. The sequence continues at coordinate 1,467,525 of NW_022060260.1, forward strand.
CATTAAAAAGGCTCCAACAGCAAAAACACGTTATATAGGTCCAGTTCAGGGACTCCAGTTAGCTGAGGTGAAGCCTAGCAGAAAACTAGCAGCCACAGTCGCCTGTGTCGCCATCCACCTGTCAGTCAGAGAGGCCACGCCCCTAATAATGCAAACTTTATTTAAACAGGTGAGTTATAGAAACATCCTCCCCCATGTGGCTGTTATGAAGGGGGAAATGATCTACAGAGACCAAAGCAGTTTCTGTATTAGCTGTAAACATGTTTATTTCAGCTGGACAGTTTTAACATGGGAGTCTATGGGGACTGACTCACTGCTGCCTCTGCTGGACGGCAGAGGAACTGCAGCTTTGGGCCTGCTCTGTAATTCATCAGGACAGACTTCCAGGGTGATCACTGTTGTTTTTGGGTTTCAGCTGAACTGCTGTGGGAAAGGCGTGGGCACCAACATCTTCACGCAGATGACAGACAAACTGGGCGTGACCAACATATGTCCCAGCCAAGGATCCATGGTTGTAAGTCCAATCATTCATTTCAACAGTTTAATCACTGCTTTCATGCTTCAGTCTCACTGTGTTCACTCTGTAAGCGGAGACCAAGCAGGACAATCATTGGATCATGTTTGAGAACAAATATTATTTTAATCCTGCGAACGTTTCTTATACAAGGTTGCACAAACAGCATCATCACAGTGATGTTCAGCCAAAGCTTTCCTTCAGGTTGATGTGCTGGAAGAATTAAATGTCTGACACATTTTAATAGAAGGCAAACACATAATTGGTATATTGCATTCGTTGAGCCAGCGCTGTGCTCTGAAAGGAGCAGTTCACATCAAAATTCAGTTCATATGTTTTCAGCCTTTAGTGTTCATCCATCTGAACTGCTTTGCTATGAGTTGCCCAGTTTTGGATTAATGTCATCCTTCTCTCTGAATATAATAAAACATAATGGGGAAAAAAACCAAAAATGGCTCAGAAAATCATGAAGTTACTCAAAAACAGCTCACAAACCTTCCTGTCATCCATGCACCAAGCAAAAGAGGTGTGCTGCCAGATTACATCTCTGCTTGGGGGGGGGGGGTTCCCGTCCCGCCCCGCCCCGCCCCGCCCCGTCTCACTGTAAGGAACACGAGCCGATTCATGCCTTCTGCAAGTTGATACCGTTTGGTGGGTGGAGGTCTCATGGAGAGCCGTCCCACTTCCTGTTAGTCCCATTGTACAGAAAGTAGCTGCAGTTTGGCCAGGGGCACAGCAGGGGGGGCTGTAAGTCCACTGAACAGGAGAGAATGGCGCTAAATGGTTAAAATAATGATTTCCAGCTGCATAAATCCAGCATGGATAATGTGTCTGAGCTGAAGTTAAACAGCTCTTCTGTACTTCAGTTTCTCTCACAGTGAAGCTGATTTTTGCCCATAAAACACGAGCATCCTGCTACTGCGTGCTGATCAAAATGGAGGATGCCGTAAAGTGACTCGTGGTGCTGTGATGTTCCTGAGACTCTCAGGAAGGTGTTATGCTACAATAGAAACAGTTCTGCAGGTCCATAGAGCTTCATTCACTCTGGACAAACTTTGAGAGCGCCCCCTATGGAACAGGAAGTGCAGAGACAAGGAGTTCATTAGAAGTTTGTAGTGTGTTTTAATTCAGTTGCTTGGTGCTTGGCCCCGTGAAAACAATGGTGCACATTTCTGACACGACTCAGACATGGTGATGCAGAGTGCGCTTCAGTGAGAGAGAGATTACAGAAACTCCAGAACATGAAACAAATCTGCCAAGAACAATGAACAGATTCAGAAAAGCGAGAGGGTTTTCGGTATTCAGACTGGAGCTTCACAGGAGTCTTAACTCGGCTTCTTGGCAGCACAGTTGCATTACTGAGGTGACCCGGGGTCAGCGCGCAGCTCCCAGGCTGCCAGCAGGGTCTTTGTGCAGGTTTCTGTGGTTCTGACATCCAGCCAAAAGTCTTTAAAGAAGCCTTTATTTTTTTCTGTCACTTTATTTCTGTGGGAGCAAACTCATTAGGAGGAGGAGAAGGAATGTATTTTTGAACTGGAGGTGAATCATAACAAGCGGAAGATAGACGAAGCAGGAGACTGAAGTGACAGCATAAATAAATGAGAGAATGAAGGCCATGAAATATTAATGACTGATGAATAAAAGAAACAGGCCCACAGAGACAGTGTCACTGCCTCGTGTCTTTGTGCTGTTTGTAAAACTGTATTCCACCTTTTTATTTGACCAGGAGGTGAAATTCATACATGTTCTGGGGGGTTTCCGCTTAAAAAAAAAAAAAAAAAAAACTTCAAAAGTTTATAATTGTTAATACACACAGAAATAATTTTTTAAATTTAATCTCTCCAAAACGTGAAGAACCGTGGTTGATAATGAGCACGAGCTTTCAGTGCATCATTAAACTTTATACAATTATAATACTTAGAGTGATGCATTGTTTTTACCCAAAAAGAGGATCAGAAACTGCTCTGAAATTTACATCAGAGTGATGACTCTGTGTTCTGGGGTGTGGTGTGATTTTATGGGGGTGTGGCTTTTAAAGGGCAGTTAGCCACGCCCCTTAGTGAAGCCAATGTTGGAAGCTGCTGCAAACACACTGGAGCAGCATGTAAAGCGTTGTGACCGGAGGCGCTGGACTCATTTTAATTCATAGATTTGATCTCAAGTGGGCTGAAAGTAAAATGTGTTTTTTTTTTTTTGTTTGTTTGTTTTTTTTAGCCAATTTCTTTAGGCCTGGATAAAATGTCGCCTCCTTGGCCAACACATCTTGTATGGTGTTTGTAAAAGTGAAAGTCCAAAAATTTCCCCTCTTCTGCAGTTTGAACAAAGCTTAGCCGTCCAGAGGGCCGGATTCTGGCCCACTGGCCATATGTTTGACACCTGTGATTGAGACTGATGGAGCTTTAAGAGCTGACATCTCAAATACACAGGCCTCAAACATGACTTCATACAGGATGACAGAAATTCAGATCATGATGCTTGTAACCTTATCAGAGAGAATCACAAAGGAAGACACACAAGCAACTTTTTCAATGATGCAGCGTTTAGGTGACATGGATACAACACAAACAGGCTAAAAGTGAGGTCGACGGTCAAAGTCAGGCCATCTAAAAATGTTCTGGTTTATATAAAAAAATAAAAAAATAAATAAAAATGTTCTGGTACCAGCGATTACTGAGTCTGTCAGACACTGTGAATCCAAAAAGCCTAAGGATCGGTTCGAGAAGCTTTCCGTACTTCACTGTAGGCCATTATTGATAACCTGTGATGGGGAACAAGAAAAGCTGAGTTTATTCTTGCTGTTCTCCAGCAGATGGCGGTGTTTCAATGTTGTGTGATGTTTCCTTTGCAGAACTGCCACGATAGGATCAAGGACCTCTTCAACGATAAGATTTACCTGATCGGCATCGCCGCTCTGGTGGTTGCAGTTATTATGGTGAGAACATGAACAGCACACAGTTCTATTAAACTCTATTTTTGTTGTTTTGTTGCTTCATCTCAAAGTCCTGGATACATTTGATTTAACTTTGACTCCAAGATATGGAAATTCTTGCTGATGGCATCTGTAAATAAATTCAGCAGTTAAAACCCATGTTTGAAATAAAATGCTGCTGCAGCCGTCACATAAAGATAAACTGGCAGGTTTTTGGGTGGACCTGTTCTGCTTTATTTCCTGACAGAGCTCCTGTTCCAGTGGTCGATGTTCATATTCAAGTTTCTAATAAGCTCAGTGTATCTACAAGTAATGTCGTAGAGATGATATATCCTCATACGGTCATCTCAGGCACACAGAAGCCCCACCCACTTTCTGTTTAAACCTCCTGTTTGTGAGGGGCAGCCAATCCGGTCAGCTGAAAGGGGTGGAGCTAAAAAGCTCATTTCAGACGGAGGATGAACTGAGCGGCCTGGTGTAAAATGAGAGGATTATTATGAGCTGTGAATCATGCAGCGCTACTCTGTCAGTCCAGGAATAAAAATATGAAGCTGGAAATGAGAATAGATCCATTTTAAGGATGAAGGTGACCCCTGACCTTTCTTTTAGCACCATTGGCTGGACACTTTTTTCCTTGTGCAAACCCTAAATATTTATTGTGTAGTCTTTCCACTTCCACGGTTTTATGTAGAGAAATGTGGAGGAAGTGTTCAGGCTGCACTCAGAATCCCTGCTTGTTTTTTCTCATTAAAATCTGGTGCAATAATAAACTTGATGCAGTGCTGCCCCCTTCTGTTTAATGAGGACCATCACCTGTGAAAAACGGGGTCAGGAGGCTTTAAGGTGAAAGGTGGCGCGTGCACAGACCGTAGGTTTGCATTGGCTACATTAAGGAAAGAGCCAGTGACACATAAAACTGCATATTGTCTGCATAAAAATGTAGTTTTGGATGTAGGCATGATATTTTTATGTAAAGGGTGAATAGATGAGGTGCAAGAATGAATCTCTTTTTGAACTGTTGGTGGTGGTTTAAACGTTTCTGGGTGAACAGCATCGGGTCTCGCTGTCTGCTACGGTGTGTAGGCTTCCTGCCTGTGAGCAGCTTCTCTCAGAGATCGTGTAAATATGAAGCTTTAGCTCTGTGGGGAAAACCTGACTGTCCCTTCCTTGTGTCGCAGATCTTTGAGATGATCTTCAGCATGGTGTTGTGCTGCGGGATCCGCAACAGCCCAGTGTACTAAAGTGACGGGGCTCCAGCCAACAGCCAATGAACGAAGGGAGGACGAGCTCGCCGTCTCTTTGTTTTTTGTTTTTTTTTATAACCAGGAAATGCCACATGTATTGCTTGCTGGATTTTAGTCAGCTCTTAAAGACAATATCCCATTTTTATTACACTGTCAATGATTTATTTTTTTTGTTTTTGTTTTTATTAGTCACCGATGCTGTTATGCATATTAGAGCAGTGTTATATGTAGATATGCTATCACACTGTCACACCTTTCACCAGTCGAGGTGCTGTAATCCTTTAGTGACCGATTAGTTGTTTACTCCTTTCCTGCCTACAACCATGCTCTTATATTGGGGTTTTATGGCTGTTATCCCACTGTTTTCTGTACAAACTGTATATAAATATATGTGGACAGTGCTTTATGTCTGCCTGAGCATGGATGTTGTATATCATGAGATCCTCCTCCAGGATTTTTCCTGCACACTCTGCTTGTTTGTGTCACTCTAGATTGAACCAGACAGAAGGTGTACACGACCGGCACTCGTGAAGTGCTGGGGGTCAGGCACGCACGCGCGCACACACACACACACACATACACACACACACACACACTCTTTTTCTGGTCATACTGTGGGATGTTTGCAGGAACTGAAATGCTGAATCTGAAGCTGGAACCAAAGTCGGTGACCTCTGATATCCGGCTTCGTTTGCTTTGTTTGTTGTTCCAAACTTTCTGTGCTCTTATTGGTGGAGGCGACTGTCTTAAACACTATGATCATCGTCCAAAAATCAGATGGGACGTTTATCAAAATACGGCTTTTGGTGTTGATGTATGGGTCATTTTTGCTTCCATGTCCTGGTCACGTGCATTTCCCAGCACTCTTTGTGGCAGCTGGTTGGCCTTGTAGGGAGTTGATTGTCTTTAGTTTGCTCGCAGTCTCAGTCAAAATCCAAAAGATAAAGAGTAAATATTAGATTTGAAATATAAAAATATAAAATAATCCAGATTCAATAAAGGCCTTTACTAATGAAATGTGCTAATTAATAATTGTGAGCTTATTTTGAAGCATCCGTTTTGTCAGTGGATGCAGCCGCTGTTCTGAGATCTGTTGAACAAAAACCAGAAACTGGCACATTTTTGGCAAATGAAATTGAGGTATGGGTTGGAGAGGATGCAGATGGAAATAAATCAATTTTTAAAAAATGGCTAAATGAATACAATCAGAAATGAAAAGTAAATTAAATTGAAACATCAATTAATGCATGTTAGATTTATTCAGTGTTTATCCTGATTTTTCTTATTTTGATGAATTTATTGTCACTGCGGTCATTTTGTTTTTTCCTTTATTTGTAAATGTGGCAGCTCTGGCCCTCCATACATTATGGCCTTTAGAAAGTCTAGCAGCAGACAGAGCCTCAGTTTGGAGTTTGAATCCTGTTGCCTTGTCTGGTTGAGTCTAGTCTCATCTAATCTGATGTGGTCATGTCGTCGTCATCCTTCTGGCTTCGTGGCCTGGGAGCAGTCTTCCTCACCGCTCACGTTAGCAGTGCAGGAGCAGCTCATCTGTTCTGAATCGTCCTCTTCATAACGCGCGTGGCCTCTAACAGAACCGTCCGAGCTGAGCTGCAGTGCGTTGGTGCACGAGCAGCTCCGGGGCGTTTTTATTCCACTAACTTCCTGCTTCACCTGGCCGACACCTCACTACACCGCAGCCCTCTAACTCCTCCTGAACACTCACCTTCAATCATATCTTGTGTATCCCTCCATATAATCGTAGCTTTTCTCAACCAATTAAAACTTTGCCTTGTTAACTAAGTCACACTCGAGCTGAGAACCTGCGAGAGTGTGACGTGCAGCTCTGATGTATTGTACTAATGAAAATAATGAAGGCTGTAGAAACAATGTATGCCTTTTTTCTCTTTGTATTGTGATATGTGTGTGTCTGGTACGTCATCAAAGGAGTCTGGATGGAGGGGGGGTGGTTTGTGGCAGCATGGATGGAGAAAGAAGTCAAACCCAGTGCTGATGCTGCCTTCTCAATAACTGCCACATGAATCTCCTCTCTGCTCTGTAGACTGTGGTTTGCCCAAATATAAAGGGATTAAATGTATTTTACAAATAACTTCTCAGCGCTTCTTGTCTTTTGTTTAGTCAAATGTAAAAATCTGTTAAAGCTGACAGTTGGAGGACAGCTGGGGGGTGTCACTGTTTTACCAGTATGATTCCAGTAAGTGCAACAGAAAAAGAAATGAAACAGCAGCGTCCTCGACGCCGACCCCCGATTGAAGACGGTCAGCTAAAAAGCTGCATTTATGTCTGAAACCATTATGCTTGGCCTGCATTACCTGCTGCCAGCTTTCATTTTTAAGTCCTATCTATTTATTGTTGTTTTCTTCCACTTGGCTAAAATGTTACTGCCACGCTGACGCAGACGTACCTTCTGATGAGACCCGGTCAAAGACTAGCTGCTGCTGCTTTAAACGGTCTCAGGGATGTTAAAGATGTTGGATGGCACCAAACATTCTGCATCTCAGTACCACAAAGTCAGAAATCCTATTTTTCAGATAAACCTCACTGAGTTTACCAGTGATGTTTAACATGCGTGTTCGGGCTGACTCTGCCTCAGCTTTGAGCCTCACCTGTACTTTCACACTCACACCTGGGAAAGCTGCTCCCTCTCTGGCATCCATGAAAAGTCACCGTCAGCAGCTGCTGCTGCACCAGTCATCCCTGATGTTTTACAGGCTTCTGAGTCTGAAGTAAGGAGGTCTGTGGGCAGCGGAGAAGAACGGCTTCTTTTCTACGTTCAGCTGGCTGAGACGTTGAATTGTCCTCCCCCTCCTTCCCTGCCATCCTTTTGTTCGTTTCCCCCACGCCACCTTCATTTGTTTCCACAGGATGTGTGAGGAGTTCCCATAAAGGCCATTTACTAACCATGAGGACCACTGGAGGACTAGCTGAGCCCGAGGTTGTCTTTGTATTTCTGCTGTTTTTACAATTTCCTGTCCTGAGATTCTGTGATCCAGTCCTCTTCCTAAGGAATCTTTGTAGGAAGGCTGGTTGCTCCTTACTACTGTTTTTAGTTGAGATTTATCACAAACCGTTAAAAAAAAAAAACTGAGTGAAAGTTCTAGACTGATGCCTTCTCAGCAGTTTTGTTGCCTGTAAACAAAATGAGAAGAGCATGTTTTCTGCTTTCCACCGCAGAGCTTCCAACACATATTTCTGGGTTTGTGAAGTCAGACAAAAAGATCGTGACCTGTGTGTGTGTGTGTTGCTAAATCAAGACCTATACACCCAAACCCATATGGGGTGGTTTGTGTGAAAGCCCTGTGGTTTCTGAGGAGGCTCGCCTTCTGACATTGCTGCTCCTCACACTGGCGTTCCCAGACCTCCCCCAACAATTTCCACATTCCTGGACCCTTAAACAATCATGATCATTCAGCTTATTTCACAACCCTGCTCATACCCGTATTCAGCTTCATGTAAAAAGCTGCTAAAAGAAGAACAGGAGCCAGCTAACTTTATACATTAGAAACACATGTCTGAGTCTGAGCTCCACCCCGGTGACCTCTGAGAGGCCCCAGAGGTGAAGACACTGTTGTTCTGAATCAGCAGTCGAGTTCGGAGCTGAACGTCTGACCCTGACTCTGCCCCTCTTCTTCCTGTTGGCTCCGCTCATTTATCAGCATTGAGTAACAACGATTAGTTTCAAGCACTTGCATAACATACACATGTGGAACCTGACATCATGCTTTACTAAATCTGACGACAGACATTTCCCAACTTTTGCTCATTAAGGGTCAAACGCACTATTTTTGTTCATGTGTCATTTACAGTCTGTTCTGCTGCTCCAGCCGTGGATTCAGACACGAGCACAGTCTCTGATGATGAGCTCAGGAATCCCTGTGAGCCAAAAGCTCAGACTTCTCTGAACATTCAGTTTATCAGTTTTTTCTGCTCTTGGATGTGAAAAATGAAGCCACCCCTCAACCACCTAACCTGCAGTTCCTCTGCAGTCCAGCAGAGGCAGCAGTGAGTCAGTCCCCATAGACTCCCATGTTAAAACTGTCCAGCAGAAATAAACATGTTTACAGCTGATACAGTAACTGCTTTGGTCTTTGTGGATCATTTCCTCCTTCATAACAGCTGTACGGGGGAGGATGTTTCTATAACTCACCTGTTATTAGGGGCGTGGCCTCTCTGATTGACAGGTGGATGTTGGCACTGAGGCTTCAGAATGTGGAGTCATCATGGGAGCTAAGTCCATCTTTTACATACAGTCTGTGGTTTAAACCTTCTGTTTGTGAGGGTCAGCCAATTGGAAGAAAGCTAAAACATCTTGTTTCAGACGGTGGATGAACTGAGGGTGGAAGGCCAGTAGATAAAAGATTATTTTGGACTGTCAATCATGCAAACATACTGTATGTAGGAAACTGGAGACTCTGGGATGAAGCTCAGTGTTCTGACTGCTAGTATTTCTTCCAGCACCGTGTTGGAGCATCTGCCTCATGTGAAAGTCGTTATTTAAATCGAGTGTGTATTGGTTGTCTTGACAGCAGGTGGGTTTTGTATGCCCCCCACCCATTACACACACACACACACACACACACACACACACACACTTCAGGTCCCGCCTCCAGACGGTGGGGCGCTGACGGAGATCCATTTCGTTGCGGACACTTGGAGTTGCGCAGCGCACTGGACGGTCCGCCCGCTGCTTACCGGGTTACTCTTAAACTCCGCTTAAAATTTCTCTGCTTGGGTGAAGTTTATTTTCCGCCGACAGGATGAACGTAGGAATGGCGGAGAGCTGCTTTCTGTCCGCCCTGCAGCCCAACTCCTCCTGCACCGCCTATGTGGTCCCCTCGGACGGCCCGTCTCCGGACCCGGTGGCGAAAGCTCGGAGGGTCCGGGAGCAGGTCCGGATGCGGCTGGCTGAGAGAAAGTCTTCCTCCCTGACCAGACTGGACGGATCAACAGGTGAGAGCTGCCTTCACAGGTTGGCAGATGGGGAATGTAACGGCTCAGACTGTGAGACATAATGAGAGCGAAATGTAGCTCCTCGGGTCTCCGTGTGATTGGTCCAACATGAAATAAACAGCGACACCAGCTAGGATAGGTAAAACTGAACAAAGACGCGGCAAACTCAACAGGTACGGCAGCAGCAACAGCCAGCGCGCAAAGTGTGCAGGTACGTGCTGTTTATGGGGTACACGGCGAGCAGTCTGACCGAGGGCTGTGGCTCTGGTCCAAAAGCTCCGGAGATGAGCTGATAAAGCCTCAGTAACGGGCTCAGAAACACGGACGGCCAGAGTCAGTCTGCAGACCGTTATCTGCTCCAGGAATGATTTTCTTCCCAAAGTGATGACCAGGGGCGTGTCCATGTTTCTTTTTAAGAGGACCTCTTTTTAAATGGGTTTTTAGTTCATGATGAAATCAGCGAGTAAAAAAAGCTCGTGTTTGAGTTAAATTTTATACAGTCTCAAATCAGCAAAGTTTCTGATAAATAACCCAGATTATTATTTCAGGAGGGTCCCCGTGCACAGTATTTCCTGTTAAGATGTCCCATACATGAGCACTGAGGGGGTCAGGAGCCTAAACCTACACACACACACACACACACACACACACACACACACACACACACACACACACACACACACACACACACACACTAATCGAAGTGTGAACACGACAGAAAAAAAAGAATAACTATCACAACACAACAAGCTATGGATTTGATGTTTAACATGGTCAGTAATTGGTAATTTAAAAAGACTCGAACATAAAAACGAGTGCACGTTAGGTTTGAGGCGCTCACTGGACTGAGGACGCTCCTCACTCAGTTTCACGGGTGGTTTGTGTTAAATAAGTTTTAACTGGCAGGTAAAAGTTATTACCGCTGATAATTAACAATGTTCACTAAGTGGTAAACAGCCTTCCTGATAATGTTCATGTGATGAAGATTTTCAGGCTTGTTCTGATGTGCTGTAATTCTCTTATTTTTACTTTCACTTTTCCAATCCGCTCGCTTTGTTTAAGGAGGAAAATGTGGTTTGGGTTCAAATATAACATCCATCTGAGACCACCTCACTTATTAAATTATTTTCATGGTATGCGTCACAGGACTGATACCAAAGGACATATTCCATTTGAAATACCATATTTATCATCAATATTATCACACTGTATCAGTAAAATAACTATTTACTAACACTTAAAAGCTTTATGTATAATAATACAACATCATGTATTAGTAGATTCATAGATCAAAATAAGTAATAACTAAAACTGTATATTAAACTGTGCAGTGTACAGGGCTGGACTTCCATATTTTGAATTTGAATTCCCCCCACATGGGTGGTTTATCCAGTAGGGGTGGGGGCTCTGCTTGTCCTCTCAGACTGCTTTGTTTTCTTTCCTCTCGTCTCCATTATGGCTGCTCCGTTCTCTTTGTTCTCTCAGCACTCGTTTCACCATCAGAAGCTCGATACATTCGGCCTGAAACTCGTCTTTGTACTGCTGCTTCACCTTCTGTCTGAGGATCCTGTTGGCCTCCGTGTCACTGGGACTTCCACCATCATGTGTTTGTTTCTCATCAGTTGGTGTAGATTTACATTTGTAGCTGACATTTGAAGCCTGTGTTTGCACCGAGGTTTCCCGAAACAGCAGAAGGACGAGAGAGCTCAAGCTGCTGTCCAGGTCGGTCGGTCCACCTCACTGGGGTCCGGCCAGTTGCTCCTCACAGGTGCGACGCTGGCCTGAACATAGATTTCTGTGATTGTGTGTGGGAATTTCCTACATTATAATGCATGAATTTGTAGGATTAAATTGTGCAGCATACCTGCAATCATGGATTTCAGGCCCTGGTGGAACAGAAGTAGAAAGCAGCAGAACAAAGAAATACTTCAATAAAGTACAAATACAGTAAAAGAACAAGTACATTCCGACACTGTAATATTAACAGTACTGTAGTCCAGTAGTGTTGGTGGGGGGGCTGTAGTCTGCCTGAGTGAGCTGTGTGTTTTCACACAGCTTCTTTGGTGTGAATGGAGAGCAGACAAGAAACCATTTTTAATAACTCCATCATGTTATCCATCACAGTAGATGCAGATACTGTCTGACATTTAATCATTTCATATCATGAAAAAGATGAGCAGATTAATGCGTCCAGCTGTTTTCGGGGGTGGCTGTGTAGTAGAGCAGACATTTAGTCATCCGAGGGCCGTGGTTTGATCCTCCTGTCCACACGCCGCGCTCTAAGATACCGAAGCCCAGATTATTCCAATACTTCCATCAGCACATCGATAAAAATCCCACAGCATGCATCAAGTTTACGAATAAGTAAAAGAGCTCTATATACAGTTACAGTTATCTCTATATCGATCAGGTACAACAGTACAGTCTGCTTAGTTATTCATAACAGTTTTACCTCAGTACTTTTATTAAAGTAGCATTTTAAATGCAAGAGTGTTTTTCAAAATATTTTTATTTATTCAAGTAAAAATAAAAACATGCAAACAAACGAGGAACCAAACGGCTCCTCTCGATCAGAACGAGGAAACCTCTGTATGAAACATCTGGTCTATGAATTTATTTCTCTGTTTATTTGCTAATATCCTCTGAGGTTTGTTCCTTTTCGTTCTGATGGCGTCCTCCTGGATTCAGCAGAAGCAGCTCTGGAGTTTCTTTGGAAATCATTTCCCCTTCCTGTCACTCTGAGCTCTTCCCACAATGTTTGAGTCTTTGTACCAAACCCAGTGTAATGGCTCCTTCAGCCTCTGATCATCTCCTCCGTGTGTCTGCTTGAGTTTTATTCTAACCACTGAACCTGCAGGAGGTCCAGATATTCACATGAACCAGTTATGGTGTGTTAGTCTGAGGCGTGTAGTCACAGCACGAGCTGATTTCCAATCCTCTGCTCGCATTTCACTTTCCAAATCTTCCTTCATACATTTAGCTTCTAATGCAAACTGTCTAATGACTGGCTCTAGAAAGCATGACCATTACACACTGTGTGTTCTAACTTTAAATGATGAGCTGTGCAGACACAGCAGTTTGGTTAATGAGTAAGAATGAGCAGTATGCTCCAGTGTTAGAAAAGACTGCAGAGCTTCAGCTTTAACAGACCTGACCTTCTTATCAGGGGTCATCAGCAGAAAGTCTGAACACTGTTTGGGTGTTTAGGATGCACAGAGGGACTCATGAAAGATGTGATCCAGCTGCATTATGGGAAATTTAATACTTCTTCTAGTTCTTTGACATTTCTGTCTCAGGAACTCCTGATTTTGTTAGACCTGCTTAGACAGGTTGAAGCTAATTTGTCAGTTTGCAGTAAGTGTTCAGAAGGACAAAGGAAGCAGGGGAAAGACGAGTCAAAAACAGTCCCATCCAGATTTCAAGAAACACCAACCAAGATGGGAAATCTGTGAGAAACTGATGATGAATTCCAACATGCTCTGCTGTAATGACATTTTTTAGATGCTGTCTGCGTCCCTCTGTTACGCACAGTGTGTCCTTTGACTTTGGCACCATTGTGCACCAGTCATGTCAATACTGGCTGGTAGGAGATGATGGTGTTGCTTTAGAGACCAAAGTCTGTGTTGGGTGTTTGAAAGGGTGTTGGTGGCAGGGTAAGCTGTAGGTTTGTCTCATTGGACCTTTGTGTTTCACTCTGGTTTTGCTTTTTTTCACCCACAGAAGAAGCCACACCCATAAGTTTATCTGTAAGTCTTTAATAAAATCCAAATGGGTGAGTTACAGCTGTTATGAAAGAGGAAATTAGCTACAGAGTTTCTGTATCAGGCTGTAAACATGTTTATTTCTGCTGTAAATTTTAACACTGGACTCTATGGGGACTGACTCACTGGGGCGCCTCTGCTGGACTGCAGAGGAACTGCAGGTTTTGGAGCTTCCTGGCTTTGTGTTTTTTAGCCTTGATTTTGCTGCTGTGGCATCTGTGTGATAACATTACTGAGATCCAGCTCACCACAAAGTGAACTCCAGATTATTACAGGACTTCATTCCTGGATTCTTACATCAGTCAGCTTATAATTTCTCAGTGTTTAATGATATTTATTATTTTTGCATATTAATATAAATTAAAACCAAACACATGTGATATAGGAACAGTTGTTTGTGTATTGTTCAGACAGAGGTGAATTTGTGTGAAGCTGTGTGGGTGTTATTTCCTGGTCATTTCCTGTTTTTTTCCTCTTTATGGAAAAGTGCAGTGTGACATCACAGACTCCTGATAGGATGATTTGCAGGAATGAATGTTAAACACGGATGTTTGACCCCAGAATGTTAGTAGAGCAGACAGATTGTAAGAAGAAGAAAAAGGTGGTCTCTGTTTTGACATAAACAGTCAGTGAGGAGGGGCGCTGTGAGGATCCACATCTGTTTCACGCTCAGCTTTTCACAAAGAAAGTCTGGGAGGGGAAGGAGAAACCCCTCCTCCTCCTCCTGACTGCTGCTCCATCTCCTGACTGATAAGAAAACGGCCCTCGGTTTGACCCACAGAGGAGTCAGGATGTTGTCTGCACAGAAGCATGTGTGAGATCTTCCTTTATTCATAAAATGACTAAGTCTGTATCACCAGGCCAGCACGGATCAGCCTGATAGCGTTGTGTCTCCTAGAACTTAATATCAACCATGAACTAATTGCACCCGGAGTGGGCTTATGGGCTTAAGCCCTCAGTATTCAGTCAAACCATGTTTTTCTTTGTTAGGAGGAGGCAGTGGGATTTCACTGATGGTTAAGTGAGACGGGGCCCCTCCCTGCTGTGTGCTGTCTGTTTGCTCACTTTGGTATTTTGAACATTGCTTCAAAGAGTGTGTAAACACACGAACAGTGTGAGTGCACCCTTTAACTGTGCACACAAACATTTCACACACAAATCCAGGATTCATCAACTGCTTCTTACCTCAATTTGTTTCTGTGCTGCATGCACACAAACCCAGCGTGACCTGACAGTGTTCACCCGGGACCCTTTCTCAGTCTTCGTGAAGGGGGTTCAGGTCAGGTGACTGTGGGGGAAAATCCTCTTTGTTCTTCAGATATTGAGGTGTGTTTGTTTTGGATCATTTTCCCCTTTGATAGAGGGTGGCGTTACACTATTACAGCCACTCTCTAACTGGGTTCATCAGCGAGCTTCAAGCTCTGGAAAAGAGCTCAGTTGGGTGTAACTAATGTCACTCAGCACATTTCTTGCACCCCCTGGTTTGAGCTGGGACAGGAGACGAGAAAAAGGAAGCTAAAGCTAATGCTGCAAAAGCTAACACTAGCTCAAACGATGAGCTTGCACCGAGAGACGAGGCAGCGTAGGGGTCTGAAAACTCCCAAAAATATTTAATAATGCTGCCCCGCTTTGTCTTATAACAACACTGACAGATAACCCTGAGGTCCTACCACAGGGTGCAGCGGCAAATTTCACACCTTGGCAAAGAGCCGGTATTTTTGGAGTCTGTGACCTCTGAGAATGGAAGATTTAAAACATCTGATTCACTGGAAACTCAGGACGACATAAATAAAGACTTCAACAAATATTTACAGATCAGAAGCTTCATGCATAAGAAGAATAACTCACTATTCTGAGATGCTGAGCTTGAACTGGGTAATCGGTCATGGCACTTGGTAATAGACAGCGATGTGGGATTTTGAGTTTGCCTGCCAGAATTTCAATTTGCAACAGTTATAAATAATTACAATATAATATTTTGTACCATGTCTCATATCTCTGTACCTCTATAATAAGTACAGAATGGGAACTTTACCAAAGTGTCCCAAATGTAAGTTTAATGTAGGCAGCGGGATGCACTGTTTGTGGGAATGCATGAAAATCCCAACGTTCCGGACAGTGTTCCAGTGTTAGGACAGGAACAGGTCAGCAGGTTCCAGCAAATCCATCTCTGTGGCTGCTTGGGAAGGTTCCCGCCTCTCTTAGAGAGAAGGAGGATGTGATCCAGTCTCTTTTAAAGCTAGCAAGGAGAGTGGGTCAGAGATGGTCCTCCTTCAGTTTCCATGTGGATCTCAGGGGTTGTGAATATGGCAAAAACCCGGACAATCCATGAGAGGACTCGACCATTTCGGACTTCTGATTATAATGTAGATTTAAACAGTCGTGGACAGTTGTCATATTTTTAGACTATGAAGTACATGGATTGTATTTGTGTATTACTCGTTGTATTTCATCATATAGAACAGGTTATTGTGCAGGTACAGTGTATTGTCTTTCTGCAGTACTGATGTCACAGCATCTCTTATGTACTATTCTAGCACCTCACTGATTGAATGAATGTGGCCCTACTCACACCCCACCCAGGGCCCGCAGCAACAACACACCTGGAGCAACACCGCGCCCAAGGTCAGCACCCACCATCCCCACTGCAGAGGGGAGTCTGAGGGCCCACCTGCCTGCTGACCCACCCCTCCAGACACTCACTGAGTTACCAACAGACAAAAAAAAAGAGAAAAAAATACAGGACCGATTGGCCTGAGTCTGAAACAACACCCCTCAACCCACACAAACTACTCCACAACTGAGTGACAGCCGCTCCCTCACATGGATGCTCCCAGAATCCGTGAAGCGCAGACCGGACATCCTGATGCCAGCACGTTGGGGCACAGACCACACCCGGGCAGGGAGATACCCAACCAGGAAACGGGCAACCTCAGGCACCAGAGTCCCAGACCCCTTTGAGCCCACATGGAGTGTTTGCCCATGTTTGTCCTCCTGAGAAGTGGTTTTGAGTCTTGTGCTCTTCATTTAGTAAATTCCTTGTTTTTCTGACATATTGATCATCTTTTGATCAGCGCTGAATCCTCCGGATCCAGATTCCACAAAATGTTGCTCATGCATGTCACCGAGTCCATGTTCCCAGGGGCTCGTCTGATTGTAGGGTCTTTACCTACACTATAAAGCACCTTGAGGTGACTGTTGATATGATTTGGTGTTATATAAATAACACTGAACTGAACTGGATTGAACTGAATTGAATGCTCTGGCCCATTCGAAGCATACAGAGCGGTCGTGCTCCGACTGCGAGAGCTCTTCGTTCTGCTTCTTTCACTCAGTTCTGATGTCATGTTTCCCATTATCACAGCTCTGCTTAGTCAGCACTGTTCTGCTGGAAACTGGAGGCACAGCTGCATTTCTAACAGGTGAACAGCTGCATGTTGTAAGATTCCCTCTGAGCAAACTGAAAGTAATGATGCAGATAGTTTGGGGTAAACTCTTTATAAAGTTCACACATGACCTGATGCAGTGCAGCCCAAAGTAAATGAAAGCAAAGGACGCTGAAGAAGGGAGTCTTTCAAACGGCCCCCTGTCTAAGCTCGTTGATCACCTCCTGTGTGGAACATTCCTCTCCAATCACCTCTTCTCAGCATGTTATCACAGCCTATTTTAGACTGCTCTGTTGTTCAGACTGCTGTTCTTCCAGAGTGTGCCTGATATTTTTCACTATGAATTTTACAGGGTTAAACACTGCAGAAAGCCTTCAAACCAGCACAATGCCAGGAACCAGCTCTGCACACAGTCCTGTTTTTCTTAAAGGTACAGTCAGTAACTTTTTGATGTTATTTCAGAGAAAAAAAGGATGTTTTTTTACTCATAAATATACATTGATTATTGTGTAATTACATCTTCCAACAACTTGATGTGTTCTCATAAACTTCCACAATCTATTACATAATAATACACAGGAGCAGGTTTGCAGTTTGTGGAAACCTCCATGTTCCCCCACCATATTTGAATACTCTGGCTGTGAAGGGCGTCTTTCGATTAAATACGTTTTGCGTATGTGGCTAGAAAACAGCTACACACATTTAGCCTCCATAGAGTTTCTGCATTCTCCAAGCTGCTTTACAACCCACGTCTACACTTCTGGTACTGATATAGAACATAAATGCATTGCATTAAAATTTGAAGAAAGACCCAGACAAAGTTTTAATTCTTTTGAAAGCCTGACTCTTAGTCTGGTCCATCCTAATTGGGAAAATCAAAAACCTGTTTTATTTGTTATTATCTATCGTCCACCTGGTTCTTACTCAGAGTTTCTGTCTGATTTCTCAGACTTTTTATCTGATTTAGTGCTCAGTTCAGATAAAATAATTATAGTGAGTGATTTTAACATCCATGTAGATGCTGAGAATGACAGCCTCAACACTGCATTTAATCTATTGTTAGATTCAATTGGTTTCTCTCAAAATGTAAAGGAGCCCACCCACCACTTTAATCATACTCTGGATCTTGTCCTGACATATGGCATAGAAACTGAAGACTTAACAGTATTCCCTGAAAGCCCCCTCCTGTCTGATCATTTCTTAGTAACATTTACTTTAATGGATTACACAGCAGTGGGGAATAAGTTTTATTACAGTAGAAGTCTTTCTGAAAGTGCTGTAACTAAGTTTAAGGATCTAATTCCTTCATTATTATGCTCTTCAGTGCCATGTGCTTCGATCTTAAATATGATAAATCTATCCCTATTAATTGGCTACACATAATGGGCCTTCAAGGTGGCTGTAATTAAACCTCTACTTAAAAAGCCATCACTGACCCAGCTGTCTTAGCTAATTATAGGCCAATCTCCAACCTTCCTTTTCTCTCAAAGACTCTTGAAAGAGTAGTTGTAAAACAGCTAACTGATCATCTGTAGAGGAACGGTTTATTTGAAGAGTTTCAGTCAGGTTTCAGAATTCATCACAGTACAGAAACAGCATTAGTGAAGGTTACCAATGATCTTCTTACAGCCTCTGACAGTGGACTCATCTCTGTTCTTGTCCTGTTGGACCTCAGTGCAGCTTTTGATACTGTTGACCATAACATTTTATTACAGAGATTAGAGCATACTATAGGTATTAAAGGTACTGCACTGCAGTGGTTTGAATCATATTTATCTCATAGACTCCAATTTGTTCATGTAAATGGGGAGTCTTCTTCACACACTAAGGTTAATTATGGAGTTCCACAGGGTTCTGTGCTAGGACCAATTCTATTTACATCATACATGCTTCCCTTAGGCAGTATTATTAGAAAGCATGGAATCAATTTTCATTGTTATGCAGATGATACTCAGCTTTACCTATCAATGAAGCCAGATGACACACATCAATTAATTAAACTGCAGGAATGTCTTAAAGACATTAAGGCCTGGATGACCTCTAATTTCTTGCTTCTAAATTCAGATCAAACTGAAATTCTTGTACTCGGCCCCACAAATCTTAGAAACATGGTGTCAAACCAGATACTTACTCTGGATGGCATTACTTTGGCCTCCAGACCTTATAGTATCATATCACCCCAACAGAGCACTTCGCTCTCAGACTGCTGGCTTACTTGTGGTTCCTAGGATACTTAAGAGTAGAATGGGAGGCAGAGCCTTCAGCTTTCAGGCCCCTCTTCGGTGGAACCAGCTCCCAGCTTGGATTCAGGAGACAGACACCCTCTCTATTTTTAAGATTAGGCTTAAAACTTTCCTTTTTGATCAAGCTTATAGTTAGGGCTGGATCAGGTGACCCTGAACCCTCCCTTAGTTATGTTGCTATAGGCCTAGTCTGCTGGGGGTTCCCATGATGGACTGAGTGTTTCTTTTTATTCACCTCTTTCTACCCTGTTTTTACTCCACTCTGTATTTAATCATTAGTTATTATTAATCTCTGTCTCTCCCCCCCCTCAGCAGATGACCCCCCCTCCCTGAGCCTGGTTCTGATGGAGGTTTCTTCCTGTTAAAGGGAGTTTTTCCTTCCCACTGTCACCAAGTGCTGCTCATAGGGGGTCGTTCTGACTGTTGGGTTTTCTCTGTATTATTTTAGGGTCTTTACCCACAATACAAAGTGCCTTGAGGCGACTGTTTGTTGTGATTTGGCGCTATATAAATATAATTGAATTGAAATTGAATTGAATTGAAACTCTGTTATTAGTGTTTTGCAGATTCCCAGCGTTTTTGCTCCTTTTTGACTGAGTAATGTGTTGATGGCTGTGTGTGACCATTGTGTATGAGCATACCTTCCCCGAGCTCTGATGTGTCGATGCTTACGTTCAGACTTGCGGCCCAGCGGCCCGCCCAGCAGCATTTCCTCCCCCCTTCCTCACATCCTGCTGGACTCGACGGTCTTTGAGTTTCTCACTGTGTCCAGCAGCTTACGTCATGTTTTACAGCGTAATGGGCTTCAATCACCCCGTTCTCATGTGGTTACAGTGAGCTTTAAACTTCAGGCTGCTCCCATTTGAGACATGCAGGGAATTTATTTGTATTACAGTATCCCTGCTCACTGTACACTGCATCACTGTTATACAAAGACTTTTTATCTTCAGGCAGACCATGTTTCATTGGCAATGTTGCTCCACCTTTGGCCTGAGTTAGGGACATTCCCGGTCCACAGTGCTTCTTCCTCTTGTTAAATGATGACATATTGACTGTGTTTCCAGTCTGAGCGTCTCCTGCGATGGATGCGGCTCTTATTTTTTTAACAGGCTGCAGTTCTTTGTTTGTTATTTCCTGAACAGACACGAGTGCCTAAGAACTGTTCAGTGGTCGTTCTCGGGCTCTTCAGTGTTTCATCAGCTCTGTTCATGCCTTTAAGCTCAGCTTGTAAAAACTCACACTCAACCTCACGGCCTCACGGTATCCCTGACACCAAACATCTGATCACTACAGAGAAGAGTCCCTCTCAGTGTGAACATGAAGACTTTTCACAGCGAGTAATCCAAACCACGCAGCAGTGTGATAATGACTAACCTCGTGCTGTGGGTGGGTCATCTCAGACGTTCTCTTGGCTGAAGTTTGGTCTGTTTTCAGCATCATATTGATGGCCTTTGTCTCCGCCCATCAGGGGACCCTCAATGTAAATATTCACTGAGCTCGTTAAACTTTATTGCCACAGCTGGGGGAACAGCCACACTGATTTCATTGGAGAATCTGTTTTTAACTATCAGCTCTTCCTCAGAGTTTGTTTGATTTTCTGAACTGAAGGAGGATTTGGACCTGGAAATGGTTAATGATATCAGACCTAAAGAGCAGAACAGTTTTTTTAGCTCAAAAATGAATTAAGATGGAGTTCATGGCAAACACTCGGGCACACACCTAAATTACCAAATGGCACGCTTTAAAATGGACCACACAAACCAGACTTACACTGGGAAGCTGGTGGCTTCTCAGGGTGTCCGTCATGAGCCTGTCGACCAGCTCGATAAAAAGTCCGTTTTTAGGCTGCTCAAACCAAAGAGCTTCTCCTAACATGACAGAGTAAATTCAAAGGATCAGCTCTGGAAGTTAAGCCTGGTTTCATGGAGACCTTGAATATAAAGCCTGACTGTGAAGGCTGAGAGATTAATTTTAGGGGCCTGGGCTGTGGGGTTGTTCATACTCTTCAAAACTCTGAATTTCATGTTGTGTTGTGAGCTGTGGTCCCAGAGCCGGTTATAACTAATTATTTGTCTGCCTGGTGACCTGTGTGTGATATTATGGACTGCACTGCTGCCGCACGATTGGCTGATTGGATGAGCTCGGTGTTTGAACATGAAGTTTAGACTTAAAGTAAGAATATGAATCATTTTGAATAAGTTGTATTATAACCTCTTCCTTCTCTCTGTGTAGATTATAACCCTCCCGAGATGAAGAGCTACAGCCACACTCATGGTTTCAGCTCCAGATCAATGATAAACACACCCAGTCGTGTCATTGCTGTGAGTACACTCTCCATACATTATAAAGAGTTTTAAAGTGCAGGTCAGTGTCAGTCACTGTGGTGAGCCGCAGCTTAGCTAGAAAACAGAAATGAATTCAATAGTTAGCATTTTAATGTATAAATAAATACAATGGTTGATGTTTTACTCTTTGTGAAGTGTGTGAGGGGCTTCATGAAGCTGACATATCAAAGATTGGATATAGACCTGCATTCTCACCAACATCCAGCAGGGGGTGACTTTTCTTGTATGATTTGTATAGAAGTCTATGAGAAAATGAGCCTCATGCTCACCTGATCTCTGAGCTCAGTGAACACTCTCATGATGAGTTTATGGGCTCAGTCGCTGGTTTCAGGTCTGACTGAAGAAAACATGATGTTCATTTTGGAAATGATGGTCCCATTAGAGTCACAAAGGAGCAGGAAGCAGGGGAGGATTCAGGAGTGAGTTACCGTGTGTTAAATAATTTGGCTTTTTCATATTTTGTTTCTTTAATTTTGTTTATGCACAGTGCATTATGTGGGTCTAACGGCCCTCAGAGAGCCTTCAAATATAAAGGAAATAAAATTCAGGTGTAAATTCCTTTAAAGTCAAACCTCAAACCTGCAGAGCCTGGTCTTAATGAGTAATTCCTTAATGAAATCAGTTAAAATTCCTCAGTATGGTTCCACTTTATTTATGCAAAGCATTCAACAGTAAAGCATATACCTATATATTTTTTTGTTAGTCCTAATGTAGCAAACGTAGCTATACTGAACCAGCCCCTGTGCAAAGCTTCAGCTAATCTGGTAGTTCTCAGACTGTAATGCTGCTGCAGCGCGGCTGGTTCTTATTCCCGGGAAGTGAAATAACGCAGTTTTATCGAAGCCTGTTCTCAGTTATGCACAAGGTGTCTTTTGGAGGTGGAGTGTGACATTTATGGCATTAATAATAGTCCTGACTCATCATTTTTCAAGACAAAGGATCACAGGTATGCAGAGGTGTAATTTAATCTTCTCCTAAAAGACAAAACGTAAACCGGCAACTTACTCCTCAGCCGACCTGCCGGCCTCCATATGGGGGATTATATAACTCTAAAATGGGCTGACACTTTGTGCACAGCAGACCTCTGGGCACAAAACAACATTACTGGGGTGAGACTGTGCAGGCCACCATAGAAACTAAGCTGAATGAATATGACTTTTGTAGGGAAGATAAACAAAGCTTTGCTAATGAGCTACTCCCACCCAAAGCAATGACCCCTGGCACATTTCTCACTCTGAGCTTCACTCACTGAAGCCCGTCAGGGAGCAAAGAGCATTGTTCAGCAGCGGTTTGATGTATGTTTGCATGCTTGGCTGGACTCAGACAACCTTTCAAAGGTCACAGGGACAGGATGTGGACCAAGAAGAATTTTCATGTCATTGCTGGCAGATAATTAAGAAGAAGAAAGGTTAACGAAACATGTTAAACATAAATGCATATTTTTAAAGTAATTCTGAAATAAAGCAGGAATGTCAGCATTTAATCTATTCAATCAGTATTATAAGTCCCTAGATTGTACAAAATAAATGTCCACCAGGATCACATCTGCCCCTTTATCATTTTGACCTAAACAGAAATCATATAACAGAAGAACTGTGAGGCTAAGGTGCCGTTTACACGAAGCCGTTTTCACTGGAAACGGTGTCGTTTTGATGCGTTTCAGCCTTTCGTTTACACGATGGCGTTTCAGAAACGATCCGCGTTTACACGAGGACATGTGAAACGATGAAAACGATGTAGTTCCCATGCCAGGCCACAAGTTGGCGTTGGTTTTCTCTTTGCAGTTTGTTTACGCAAGACGCGCATGCGTGGAGTGACACAGTAGGTAGTGCGGCAAATTGTTCATTACTTACAAAACGGCCAATGTGAGAGGTTTTGTGTGGACAGATGATGAGGTTGGATCGCTGCTGCACACAACGCTGAATTACAAAACGGTAAAAACACAGGAAAAGCATAAGAAGCACTCGTGAATCCGCGAGTACTGTTTATCAGTTTGCGCGTGCGCGAAAAACTGGCCGTCGCAACCATAGTGCGCATGTGCGAGTCGAGCGTTTTCAAATCACCCCGGTTTCAAGTGTTTACACGAAAACGCAAGCCGGTGCGTTTCTGAAATGCTCCACTCTGGACCCCGTTTCTGAAACACATCGTTTTCACTCTGTTGTCGTGTAAACAGAAGGGCGAAACGCATCAAAACGACACCGTTGTCGTGTAAACGCAAGGCCGAAACGCATCAAAACGACACCGTTTCAAAATGAAAACGGTCTCGTGTAAACGGCACCTAAAATGCCTGTAGGAGAGCTGTTTCCAGAGTTTGAGAGGTCGCACTTGTTTTGCATGTGGCTGAAATGTTTGCTGGCAGTTCTTAAATAATTCAGCAGAGTTTATTTCTCCACCTGTAAGCATACCTGAGCGTAAAGCACTCACACTGAGCAGCCATTGTGTTTGAGTGTTTCCTTTCTGCTCTGCGTGTCACTGAGACGGAGTTCAGAACAATGTAAAGAAAAGAAAAATGCAAACAGGAAGTCGATCTGCTGCCTTTAACCCTGCAGCAACAATACAGAGGCTGCAGGCAGTTTCCTACACATCATGACCGGCTGGAATGAAGGAGAAATATCTGCCCCCCTTCTGATTTTCAGATCATCAAACAAATTTTAATCTTAGACAAAGATAACAAAATGTAGTTTTTAAATGATGATTTTGTTTATTAAGGTAACAAAGCTATCGAAACCTACCTGTCCTATAACACCTGGCTGTTCCACCCTCATCAAGTGTTGGTGATAACTGGCAGTGAGTGTTTCCCATCACTGTGCAGGAACTTTGACCCCCTCTTCTTTGCAGAGTTGTTTGAATTCAGCCACATTGGAGGGTTTCCCAGCATGAACGGCCTGTTTGAGCTCAAAGCATCTGATTTAAGTCCAGACTTGGACCAGACCGCTCCAAACCTTCACTTAGGGTTTCAGAGGTGGACCTGCTGCTGTGTTTCTGATCATCGTCCTGCTGCGCAACCAAAGTGAGCTTCAGGACACGAACTGATGGGCGGACGTTCTCCTGCAGGTTTCTGGTAGAGAAGAATTCATGGTTCCTTCAATGACAGCAAAGCAGCCCCACACCATCACACCACCACCACCATGTCTGACTGTTGGTTGATGTTCTCTTTATGAAATGCTGTGTTAGTTTCTGCAGATGTAACGGGACTCAAACCTTCCAGAAAGTTCAGCTTCTGTCTCGTCAGTCCACAGAATATTTTCCCAGAAGTCTCGATGATCATCCAGATGTTTGTTGGCAGATGTGAGACGAGCCTTTGTGTTCTTGTTGGTCAGCAGTGGTTTTCTCCTTGGAGCTCTCCCATGGAGGCCATCTTTTCCCAGTCTCTTTCTGATTCTTGAATCATGAACTCTGACCTTAGCTGAGCCAAGTGAGGCCTGCAGTTCTTTAGATGCTGTTCTGGGTTCTTCTGGATGACTCGCTGATGCTCTTGGAGCTCCTGGGAAGGTTCCCTGCTGTTCCAGGTTTTCTCCATGTGTGGATAATGAATCTCACTGTGGTTCTCTGGAGTACCTTTTTTCCCTTAATAAATGAAGTCATTGTTTAAAAACTGCATTCTATTTACATTATCTTTGTTCAATATTAAAATTTGCTTGATCATCTGAAACATGTAAGTGTGACAAATATGCAAAAAACTAAGAGATCAGGAAGGAGGCAGATACTTTTTCATGACACCGTACGTTTCCTCTGGCAGGCAGCATTTGTGGTGCTCAAACAGCTAAAATATACACCTGAAAAACTCAGCAACAATGAAATTATGACCCATCCATCCATTTCCTGGGGCTGGGTTGCAAGGGCAGCAGCCTAAGCAGAGAAGCCCAGACCTCCCTCTCCCCAGCCACCTCCTCCAGCTTATCAGGGGGTCCCCAAGGTGTTCTCAGGCCAGCTGAGAGACATAATCTCTCCAGCGTGTCCTGGGTCTGCCCCGGGGCCTCCTCCCAGTTCACAACCCAGTTAATCAAAAAAACAAAACACAATACTGGGACGAGTTTTATTTAGGAACTATTTTCTACTACTGTCTACTCTCTACAGCCACCATCCAAAAGAAGCGTGCAGCAGCTCAGGGAGGATGTTATTAATGTTTACATCCTGTTAAAGGCACGAACCTCTTGGCACGGGTAGGGGCACGCCTTCTTCTGCACAGTGAGACGACTCTAAGGAATGATAATAATTCCTACTTAAAACTGCTCACAGTGAGGTTTGGGATTTCTCAAAAGAGACGTTTGCATTTTTCAAATGGGAGAAGTTCCTTTTAGTTTTGTTACAAGGCACTCGCCTCTACATCCAGGACCTCCAAAAACAGGCAGCCCTTTTGGATGAATCTAGATGAATAAATAGTACTAAAGGCCAGAGGAAACATGCCATCCATCTACTTTCTGCCTCGTATCGGGGTCCGGGTCCCAGGACCAGCAGTCCACTCCAGCCACCTCCTCCAGCTCTTCTGGAGAAAGCTAAGAGACATAACGTCTCCAACATGTCCTGGGTATCCCCCAGGGTCTCCTCCCAGCTGGACATACCTGAAACACCTCACCAAGGATGTATCCTGGTCAGATCCTGAACCACCTCGACTGGTTTATGTGGGGGAATAGCGGCTTTACTCTGAGTTCCTTCCTGAATGACTGAGCTCCTTACCCTATCCCTAAGGGAGAGCCCAGATAACCTTAGGAGGAAGCTCACTTCTGCTGCTTGTCTCCTCGTTCTCGTTCTTTCACTCTCAGGGTGGGAATGTACTGATCGACTGGTAAACTGGCACCTTCACCTTCATACTCAGCCCTCTCCTCACCACAGCAGACAGGTGCAGTGTCTGCATCACTGCTGACACCACCTGTTCCACTCTCCCCTCACTTATGAACTCCTCTGTTTGAGGCAGAAACTCCTCTGCGACCCAGAGAAGGAACTCCACCCTTTTCCGACTGTGAGCTTGGCCTCACACCTAAAGTTGCAACTCTCATTGAGCTACACACTGCCCCATCGCTCAAAGCCAGCAGAAATCATCCACTACAAGCAGAGACGTGATTCTCAGCAACCCCCAACTAGACTGTGCTGAGAACAGAACTGATGAAGCAGAGCCAGAGGGAGGTCAACACCAACCCAGAACAAATCTGACTTAGTATCAGCAACCTGAACCAAGCTCTGACTGCAGTGTACATGTTTCAGTTTGGGACGAACTGAACCTTTAACCTAATAAATTACTGATATGAGTGATACTTTGTTCTTGCCATAAAAAAAGTGTATCTAGACTATTTCTAGTTTTTCAAGGGATACTTTGCCAAGAAAGCGTTTGTCTCTAACCTTTTACTTCTCCCCACATCTCCTGTCTTCAGGTGCCCACTGTGCCTCTTCCTGCCTCTGGGTTCTCATCTCGCTCTGCTGCGGAAACCACTTCCAGGGTGACCCACAAAGGGATGGGCGTGGTCCAGAGCAGCTCCCACACCTCCCAGCTGTACAGCAGAAACCGACGTTCTAAGTCACTGAGCCAGGGCGACCAGGAGGCATTCCCTCTCGCTTCACCCGTCCGTCCCGAGAATGCCTCGCTCACTCTCCCTGCGCCTCCACCTGGCACCCTGAGGCGCAGTCTCAGTGGGATTCTGGCCCAAGAGAAAGGCTACTGGCATGAGGAGGAGCTTCCGCAGCAGTACACCTACAAGGGGCCCTCCCACCGCACCATCAGCCGCATCACCAACAGACAGCAGCAATACCAGCAGCATCAGCAGAGCTCCAGCTACGGCCAGGAGGGCTGGATGGGGAATGGCAAGGGGATCCCTGCTGGAGGGGACACTTGGGGAACACAGTGGCACCAACAGCACCACCACCAGCAGCAGCAGCAGCAGCACGTGTCCAGAACGTCTGCTAATCTGCACCGTGCCGCCTCGCTCCGCAGCCTGAGGAGTGTCGGGAAAGGAGTGGACGTCTTCGATGGAGCGTCAGTCCACAGCAACGACCCGCTGGGAGAGTGAGACACGTTCTTCATTCTTTTAGCTAGCTGGGTTAGCTTGGACCAGATTTAGTTTAGCTTTGTCACACGTATGAAAAACCTGCATGCTGGTGCACGAAGGGCCGTCCACAACGGAAGAGACTAGAAGCGATGTGGTGACTAGAAACCATCAAAAGTGCAATTCAGTGACCTGCAGTGACGATGGGTCAAATAACCATTAAGTACACACTGGGAGTCACTCGCAGCAATGTGGCGACCAGAGCAACCGTGGGGGATGGGAAGTGGGCAGGAACCAATCACTCACTCAGCAACCAACGTTTCTGGACCACCCCACTCCCAGAATGCTTTCATTGCACGATGTGATTGGCTGGTGTCCTTGTTGCAGTATTTCAATAAATTTGATTGGTGACACTGCATTGGCATTTGAAATATTAAAGATATAGGTGGACAGGCCAGCTGGACACGTGATGAGACCGAAGAGCAGACAGTCACGGTTTTACAAGTCTAACTGAAAGTGTGACGTGCCTCTCAGTCACTGTGAACGTTGTAATGTCATGTGTCGCTGAACTAAATTGTGGATGCATTGCTTCACTTTTCTTGTGGTGCTGATGCTGAAATGGCAGAGCAGGCATCAGCCAATCAGATCTCATTTATTCAAATGGTCCACCCTTATCGCCAGCCAATATCGTGAGAGTGAGGTGGTTATTTGTGCAGCTTGGAATAAAACCGGAGAAGCTGATCACTGTGTGGAGAGACCACCCTGTCATCTATGAACAGTTAAATAGGCAGCTAATGTGGCTCCTGCTAAAACTCACTGAAGTTCTGGTAGGTTGCCTTATGAGTAGTTGCCTCTATGATGATTGAACCAAAAATACCTCAAAAACTTTTCTCACCTCTTCACTGCAAGCAGCGCCGGCAAAGTGAAGCAATGGATTCACACTTCAGATTTTTTTTTTTCTGCATGCAATCTTTTATTTTGAAAATCAACCAGCTTCTCTCGGTTCATGTCTGATTTCTGGTCTGTGCAACTTTATGTGACATCCCTCACAAATGAACTCAATGCAGATCAAAAAGTTGCTTCACAACACGCGGCAGCGCCTCCGGGTGAAGTGTTGCCTTGAAGTGGGCGGGATCACTCAGGTGGCTGCTGATACCGCTCCATAGTGCCATGTATGGCAGTGCATTCCCAGTCACCCGGTATAAGTCATTTGCAAAGGGGTGTGACAGGAATTTCAAGCTTTTTCATGATTTTCTTAATAGCTGAGAATCTTGAAATAATCATAATAAAAATAATTAATAAAACTTAAAAGATTGATACAGAAGTAAATAGACTGAAATAAGCATTGCTAGATTATTCAGTGCTTAAAATAACCATCAGTTTTTGCCAGGCTGTGATGAACTTCTGATAACCCTTTTAATACAGTTGTGTTCTACTCTGTGTGTGTGTGTGTGTGTGTGTGTGTGTGTGTGTGTGTGTGTGTGTGTGTGTGTGTGTGTGTGTGTGTGTGTGTGTGTAGGATGCACAGTCTGGACATGCCCACAGCCGTCAGATATCTGTCCGAGGCAGACGCTAATTTGAAAGTTGTTGGAGCTGCATTCATTCAGCATCAGTGTTACCACAGCAGTGACGCCAAAAACCAGGTAAGTGTTCACATGAGGCCGCAAATGGAGACACATGGAAACAGTTAGCGTGGAGCAGACAGTCACGGGGTGGGAAAAAAAATGGATTAGCAAAAGAAAACAGGAAGTGACTGCAGAAAATGGCATGACACACACGTACGCACACACACGCACGCACACACACACACGCACACACAAACAAAGAGTCACAGTGGACAAAAGGAAAGACGAGAAGAAAAGAAACACTAAAGCCAATAAACTGTGAGCTCAGTGCTCAGTCGACCCTGACAGGACCCTGACAGAGTCCACAGAGGAGAACAAACCGTCGTGGGCTGATGTCTGTCTCTCTTCCACAGTGTGTCTTTTGTCCTGTCTCTCTCTCTTTCTTCCTGTTAAAAGGGAGTTTTTCCTTCCCACTGTCACTAAGTGCTTATTCATAGGGGGTTGTTTTGGCTGTTGGGTTTTCTCTGTAATTACTCTAGGATCTTGAGGTGACTGTTGCTGTGATTTGGCACTATATAAATAAAACTGAATTGAACTGAATTGAAATGTTGAACTTGCTTATTTAGCCAGAAGGAATGAAACACTTAGGTAAAGGTTGCAAAGGTAGCAAAGGCAGATCTTAATGCAGCTCTGCCTAACTTCCAGCCACCTTCTCAGAGACATAAACACCAGAGTAGAGGTTGGGTGAGGTGAAGATGGCGTTGGTGACCTTCTCACTTTCTCAGGTCCGAGCTCTGCAAGGTGTTCCAGCTCTGGTGCGCCTTTTCTCCAGTGACAACCAAGAAGTGAAGCGTTACGCTACCGCTGCCACGAGGAACCTCATCTATGAGAACGCTGAGAACAAGGCGGCCCTCATCGACGCCGGCGGGCTGGCACCTCTTGTGAGCATCCTGAACGAACCTGATGAGGAGCTGCGAAAGACTATCACAGGTAATGACCCGATGCTCTCTGCTGTGTGGACTGGTCTGACATGTTAGCGCTTTAAATCCTAGAATTAAAAGCTCACTGTGGCCGTCCGCAGGCGTCCTGTGGAATCTGTCCTCCAGAGATAACCTGAAGGAGAAGCTGTGCAGAGAAGCTTTACCTGTGCTGACACAGAAAGTTCTGATTCCTCTGTGCAGGAGCATCCCACTGAGTCCATCAGAGAGAGACATCTTTAACAACACCACCGGCTGCCTCAGGTTGTATAATGCAAACAGCAGCACGGGGCTGTATGAGCCTTAAAATCAGTGTCTTCTGCAGCAGTTTATGACCAGATATTCTGATTTCCTGTGGGCCCTGCTGGGGTTTTGGTCTCCTCTGTGCCACCACATTTAAAAATCCCTGCCTGTGGGTAACCTGGTGGAGACCAGCAAAGAACAGGCTCATATATACACTTTAGGAGGCAAAAAAGAATGAAGCAAATTTAACATATCCAGGATGTCTTTTCCTTATCTGGCTTTTCTTATTCTGGCATTATCAATATCGCTTTGACTGCGTCCGACTGTGACAGAGTCATCGGTAGCACGGCTCTGTCAGCAGGACAGAAAAGCGCTGACTATAATTCCCATTTTATTTTCCTTTAAATGAATTGGTTTATTCTTTGTGCTGCTGTCTGAAAAACATACATACAGGTGACCTGTTTCAGGATCAGCTAGCAGGGAAAAAGCAGGAATAAATTTGAATCTCTTTTTATTTTTGATGCTCATCACAAACAAACTTCAGAGCCTCTGCACTCTGAGCTACATGGCGATCTCTAACCTGCTCTGATCTAAGAAGTGAAGCACCTTCATAACTCTGACGCACACAGGCTTAAACACGAAGTTACCTCAATAACCACAAATCCTGCTGCAGAGCTCAGAGACACGAGGATTTGTGTGTGAACACAGCCTCAGTGTTCGCAGGCTGACTCAGAAGAGCGCTCAGTCAGGATAAGGGCTTCCATGTGGCACGACCCAGAGAACATTATCACAGTGAGACGCAGTGAAAGAGCAGAAATATGCAGCAGCAGAGAAAGAGGCTTTTATATCCTCATTAAAACTCTTCAAGAGGGTTCAGTCACACTGGACTGTTTTTATCTCCCTGTGAAATTAAAGTGAATTTAGATAATGATCCACAATAGCTGCCCAGATAATGATGGTCAGACCTGCTTCTAGGAGGGTTTTAACCGCACTAAGGCTCTGCTGCTTCTTTTTGAGGATTTATTGAGCTGGTTCTTTACTCACATTTACATCAAGTAATTTCACACAATGAAGCCTCACAGAGGTGAGTTGCTTCTGTTTTAGTGACGTTACATTGGGATTATTTTCTTTATTGGAGATGAGGCTTCGTGTAAGTGCAGGATCGCTTGAGTAAAGGTCTCTGCTTGTGTTGGTCTGCACAGGAACTTGAGTTCCACGAATGAGAGAACGAGGCAGAAGATGAGAGACACGCCCGGCCTCGTGGACTCTCTGGTGACCTACATCCAGCAGGCAGACCAGGCAGATGAGAAGGTAACTGTGAGCCACACGGCCGCTGTGGATAATGATGTCTGATTTAAAAATCACTGCTCATTATGGCTGCAGCGCACCACACCGCAGGCCCCTTAAAACGTCTGGAGCCATGAGCACAAACCACCGACGCTGGAGTTTGTCGTGTTTACAGCAACACTGCGGGGAGGCTCTGTGTCATCACACCCTTTATTTAAGCAGCTGAAGTCTCACTGAGGTCAAACTTTTATTCTAAAAGTGACCCGACAAACGGTCGGGGACTGTGTGTGACTGTGGACACCTACGTCCACAGTCACACTGATTTATTTACAGTGTTTATCAAGTATCAAAAGTCCAGTAAAATCCTCAGATTTCTTCTTCATGGTTTGTTGTGAGGTGGTTATGAAACTGTCTCCACTCTTAAAGTTTTTATGAAGTTAATCAGACGTCCTGCCCTGCTCATTTAAAACAAACATTGTTTCACCATTTTCCTTCTTGGAGGTTTCCGTCAGGAGCACGATGGGAAATCACCGCAGAAGGAATGTAATCTATAATCCCAATCTGTCACTGACACACGGCCTTCCAGACTTTACTCCTGTGTGCATTAGGAGCTTCCACAAACAGCTCTGAGGACAGGTCCATATATGCTTCATTAGACTTCAGCTTGGCTGATCATCTCATATTTCTGCTGCTGTTAATATTTTAATCTCAGCTCAAAGTTTCTTTGGTAGGTTTTCGAAGGCGAGCTCTTCTCATCGTGGATAAAATGGCTCAGAATGAAGTTCTGCACCTTCAAGCTTCAGATGTGACCCGGGGCCCTTTAAATGATGTGCTATGCAGATTTTATTCTTTTCGGTTCAGTGTAATGTCAGGGAGTGGGTTTGCTGTGGTTTCACTGTTAGTTTGTATTTGTCAGGAAATCGCTGATTTACATGACTCACCGTCATGTAAATGTCCCAGTCAACGGATTTCCCGAAGCCTCCGCAGGACGGCCGTGTTGGAAAATGTCCCCAAAATGACTGAAGCCTCAAACTAACGCCATTTCCTGTATATCTTTATTCTATTTTAGTTAGTGTGGTTAGTGCCAAAATTCCAGTTTCCAGACGGGACAGGATGGATGCAAAAAAGAAACAGCAACATGTGAAGAAGCGCAGATAAGAGAAGAGAAAGGACCGGCTGATGTAGAGCTCAAACCAACAAACCAACTCAAAGCTCTGCGACCCAGGAGCCATGTCACCTTTTCAGTTATTTCTCTATAAGTTTGTTGGTGTTATTAAAAAGTCATTTTTCATGTCGGCAGTGCAAAGATGTCAGACTGCAGCAGGCAGCGTTAAGGTGCCGCTCTCAGCCTGTTTGCTTCTGTTTAAGGTGGTTACTGATGTTTTTAATTTCCTCTGTGCACGTTCAGGGTTTGGAGAATTCCCTGTGTGTGATGAGAAATCTGTCCTATCAGCTGTACTCGGAGCTCCCCCCCTCAGTCCAGCTCCGCCTGGAGGGCCCGTCGAGAGCTTCCGCCAACAGGGACATCGAGACCATCGGCTGCTTCACTCTGTACAACAAGAAGAACGTGGAGGTAAAACCACACACACATAAACCCAGAGGAGAGGGTGCTGTGTTACCTGCTGGGATGATCTGGATTCCCTCCACCACACCTCAGAGATCCCTTTCCTTTCACACGCTTACTTTGGCGAGATTTCACTTTAATTTGTTCATCTCAAACGTGACTGAGACTGAAAAACCAATATACCAATATTCCTGCAGGGCCCGCAGACGTAAAAGTCCAGAAAGCCCTTAAACTCCGTAGATCATGTAAAACTAAGTGAGCAGACAGACGTGAGAACAGGAACCACCGAGTCAAACATAAGAGCCGTAAGTTAAAACTACTCAAAGAAGAGATCATTCAAAATGATAAAACTCCCAAAGTAAAAACAATAAAAGAAGAACTTAAATAAAGGATCTTACAGACCAAACAGGAAGGTTCTTTTCTATTTTTACTGCATGACTCGACTTCTGTCTCAGATATGTATTTTGTATTTTATAGCAGATTTATTTATGGTGCCTTAATTAAAATGTAACTGATGTGGAAGTAAACGGTCAGTCTGGATAACGAGGCCTCGCAGCTGTGACGCTGTTACTGACTAAATCTGGGAAGGTTTCTCAGGTGGATATTGGAAACATTCCTCAGGGCTTAGGGGGTCTATCCTTAGAGTCTGAGTTTCCCTGTGGAAGATAGCAGGAAATCTCGATCCACCTCGAGCCCCCGTCCTGTGAGCCTCCCTGCAGGATGCTGTGTCTTTAACCTCTTAACATCCACCAGGTGACTAGAGACCTGCTCGGGGTTAGGTTCACATCTTTATTGGGGATTTTCACCTGTATAGCACACCTGAATGGAAACCCTGTTGAAAGGTGACCCCTAGTTGCTTGTTTATTGCGTGCCTAACCAAACCTGCTGGATGCTTTCGTCCACAGCAGCGTCACCAGAACCTGCCCACCCTGTCTCAGCCTAAAGGGTCTGAGTGGCTGTGGCACCCAAAGGTGGTGGGGCTCTACAAACTCATCCTGCAGAACAGCGACAGCAGCTCCTGCAGCCGTGAGGCTGCCACAGGAGCCCTGCAGAACATCACCGCGGGAGAGGCCAGGGTAACGTCTCGCCACAAACGCCAGCTGCTTTAATCGATGGTACCGTCACTGCAGCCCATGTGACCTCTGCTCCTCTCTGTTAGTGGGCATCAGTGCTGAGCATGGTGATCATAGAGAAGGAGAGGATGCTTCCCGTCCTCCTGGATCGGTTGGACACCAACAGTGACATGGAGCTGAGGCCCCTGACCGGCCTGCTGAGAAATCTGGCTCGACACTCCGTGGACAAACAGCACATGGGTAAGAGACCTGCTGGGCCAGGCGCAGCTCTTTGAAGGGTTTTTCCTGCATACACATCGTCCACATGTCCTTTTTTCCAGCTCTCCAGAGTTCTGGGTCTACTCCAGGGGAGCGCCTGGGAATCATCCTGATTAGATGTCTGAACTTCAGAGTTTAAAGGTTATTGAAAGTTTGGAGTGTTTATTCAAATCATTCTTTGTCGTGGCAGCCAAGAACATGGTGGGGCTTCTGGTGTCCAAGCTGCCCGCAGACGGCCTTCAGAAAACGCCGTCGAGCGAGGTGGTGGTCAACATCTGTGGAGCCCTCAACCACCTGGTTACCTGCAGCTCCTCGGCAGCCCGCGACATCTGTTACTTCAATGGCATCCCCAAGCTGGTGGGCATCAAGACGTCCCACGATAACAGGTACGGCTGACGGACTTATCAAGGCGCTGATAATCGCTGTTGCAGTATTTCTTCTCCATGTTTTTGATCTTAGCTGACACAAAGCTGTGACTGCCCTGTGACCTTTGTTTCCTGTTTAGGACTTCACATATCCACAGCCCCACAGAAACATAACCTTTCCTTCGTACTGCGGGTCATGAAGCCGCTCTTCTGGTATTTCCTCCTCATTAGTCCTCCGTCTCCTTTTGTCTTTCACTTTTAGCTCTGGGAGTCAAAAAGCTGCCCGAGCGGCCTCGACCGTCCTCTGCAACATGTTCCAGTACAACAAGCTGCACCGAGACTACAGACTGGTAAGAGCAGTTACTGATATCTGGAAACATTAGACAGAGACTCGTGGCTAACTCAGCTGGGAACTTAGATTTGGTGGTTCGTATCATAAAGCTATAAAACTTTTACAAATTTAAAACCTGATTTGTATGTTGCCAACCTCCCCTTCAGAGTCTTGCTTCCAGCATGGCTGGAAGTCCTGTTCTGTTTCTTACACTGAGTCCTCAGACTTACTCAGATTTGCTCAGAAAGCATTCACAGCATCATCACCGGCTATGACCCAGAGGAGAGCCTGAAGGTGGTGCATCAGGTCGGGAGTGTGAGCAGGAGCATGTTTGTCATATTTTTTAAGATTCACATGGTTATGCAGAGTGAATTCATCCCCCCACAGTCAAATAAAGCCAGAGTGAGCTCTGCTGTAACGTCCTGAGGGAGGAATTTTGGCATAAACAGCCTGAATTGTGGTGTGTGCCGCTGTGCCAAAAACAAACCACCACCACATTCGTGGCTCGGCTTCCAGCCTACGTGCCAGAATGGGCTTCATCGTTAAAGGTCCGGTTGAAGCGTCATTAGTTTGATGCCAGCACGGATCTCAGGTAAGCGAACAGAACGGGTCTCCCAGGGAATGCTGTTAAAATGTTAAAGGTGAAAAATGAAACATTATAAAGGAGAATAGAATCATGAATAGAAACCTGAGGGAGACAGTGGCTGTCCCACCTCTGCCTCCAAAGATAGTGATTAGAGCCAACCAGCAGCATACGAGCCCGTGCTGCTGATGCAGAGCAGAGGACAGCTGGAGCTGTGTGCTGGCACACATATGGACATGTTATGAAGGTAAAGGTGGAGGAAAGTGCACTTATTGTGACTTTATGATCCTTTCAAAGTCGTTTTGTTACAAATATGTTTAAGACAAAGCGCTGAAGCAATCCCACTGTTCAAATGTGATTTAGCTTCCTGCAGATATGAGCCTAAACTGGAGAGAATGTGTGGGTGTGGGCTGACATTGTACTCTGACCTGTTTGTTTCCAACAGATGGTTTTCTCATCTGCGTCTGGCTGTATCTGCTTTTTATCTCACTTGACCTCCACTTCTCATGGCTCCTCGTCCTCACGCCTCCCCCTCTGTTCTGAAACTGAGCCTGGCCCTCATTAGTCTCTGGACATGCTTAACTGGAAGTGATGCAAAAGCAAATATTTTCTCTGAAACTAGCAGCACTTGGACTGCAGAGTTACTCAAGTCCTTATCTGTGGCTCTACATTTCATGCATTTGAAAATCAGTCTTACTCTGAAAATGCACTTCAGTCATTTCTACTAAAACATGCTTTAACCATCTGCAGACGTTAAAGACAGTTAAGAGCAGATCTGAAGAATCCTCCAATCAGGACTCTTCTCCGTGTTTATCATATCCAGGTTGCTTTAATAGGATTCATTAGAGCAGCTTTTCCACGTGTATTTATCAGCCTTTAAAATGATGAAGTTAAAAAGCTGAGCAGCTTCGCCACAAAACCATTTGAATTATTAAAGTGTTCATAAAATGCAGCTTCTAAATGTTGTGTTTTTGGATAAAGATTCCCAGTGAGAGGCTAACAGGAAACACGAGAAGCAGCTGCTCGTTATGATTTTAGACTCCGTTAATGCTCCATGTAGTGTTTCTCCAAGGCTTCAGTTTAAAATGTTTCTCGTAATTGAATCAGAATTGAAGTGAAACGATGAGCAGCAGGAAGCAGCGTGTTCAGGTGTGTTCAGGTGTTCTTGACTTACCTGTTTAAATACAGGTTACGCTAACTCAGTGCACCATCTTATGGAACGGAGTGGTATTACACAAAAGTAAAACTCAACCCAAAATTCAGCTTCAGCTGATGTTTTTATGTACTGTGCTGTGCAAAAGTCTCGAGCCTCTTGTTTCTTTATATTTTGCAGGAATATGTGAAAGAGGTGCAGAGATTTATATTCATGTATAACTTGAAAGTCAGTATTTGGTATCACCACCTTTATTCTTCAGCACAGTCTGAGCTCTATTGTTCTTGATTTATGCCTGAGCGGGTAATCTACGCCGTAACCTGACGTGCACCTCCTGAGAACTGTAGCTACAGGTGAGGTCGGCGCAGCCGGCAGCGAGGCAGGAGTTCAGCACTGTCGACTCCTCCTGCGCATTTGCAGCTATTTTTTGGCTGCAGTTTTTGAATTTATCAGTGAGGGAATAACAATCATCATCTTAATATAAGGAACAGTAATCATAGTAACAATATAAGGATGTCAGTAAATTCCTGGAGTGGCTGTGAGGGACTGAACAAAGAAGTGATAAAACTAGAGGGACACACCTGAAAAAAACTGACTGCAACAAAGAGCGAGGACCCAGGAGGGGGAAAGTCCCACCTTGTTTTTTCTGTCAGCTGGCACCACATGTAAAACACTGGGACACGACCACATGATAATTAACACCCACAATGCACCTCACACAGGCATAAATGCCGGCAACGATGTCAGCCACTTGTGTAGGTTACATCGTAGCTCCACAAAGACTCAGCGCCGAGGTCTGAGTCAGGTCTTTGGCAGCTTTCTGGGAACAGTTCTCCAGGCTTCCTGAAGGACATTCAAAGCTCTTCTTTGGATGTTTCTGCCTTCTGTTCTCCGTTGAGATGATCCCACACTGCTTCAATAATGCTGCGGTCTGAAGTTGGATTCATCGCTCAATCAGACGTGTTGCCGCTGATCTTCAGTCCAGTTTTTGTGTAATGTGTCATAGCTCAGCCTTTCCTCCCCATTTCCCCTCCTGAAGAACTGCTTCCTGACAGCCGCTCTTCCACTGAGACCATTTCTGATGACACTTCAGTGAACAGCTGAGGATCAGCTGAAGGTCCAGATGATCTCTCAGATCCTGTGTCAGGTCTTTGCTGGATTTTTTTCCTGTTTCTTAAGGATGTGACTTTTAGATGCTGTTTTTTAGGCCTAAAGAGTCAGACAGGTACCGTTCCCCTGGCACCCACCAAACCCAGACTCCTCCCTCTGATTGGCAGATGGAGAAGTGTGATTCATCCCTCCAGAGAACACGTCTCCACTGCTCTAGAGTCCAGTGGCGGCGTGCTTTACACCACTGCATCAACACTTTACACCACTGCATCAACACTTTGCATTGAGCTTGGTGATGTAAGGCTTGGATGCAGCTGCCATTGAAACCCATTCATGAAGCTCTCACTGTTCTGAAGGTCACATGAAGGTTGGAGGTCTGTAGTGATTGACTCTGCAGAAAGTTGGTGACCTCTGTGCACTTTGACCCTCAGCATCCTCTGACCCCACTCTGTGATTTTACGTGGCCTCCCACTTCATGGCTGAGCTGCTGTCGTTCCCAATCTCTTCCACTTTGTTATAATCCCACTAACAGCTGACTGTGGAATATTTAGCAGTGACTGGACTTCTTGCACAGGTATCATCCTATCACGGTACCACGCTGGAGTTCACTGAGCTCCTGAGAGCGACCCATTCTTTTACTGATGTTTGTAGAAGCAGTCTGCATGCTGAGGTGCTGGTTTATACACCTGTGGACATGGAAGGGACTGGAACACCTGGATTCAGTGAGCTGGATGGTGATTGGATACTTTTGGCAGTAGAGTGTATGTCAGTGTGTAAGCATACCTTTTTCCTTTCATTAATGGTATTAATAAGTCCTTAAAAGTCTTAAATTGAACCTTTTTCCAGCAGTAGACACCCCGCCTCTCTGTGAGGAGCCTTTTCGTGTGTCTTCCATCGCGTGACTGCACGGTTTTCTGAGCTTCAGCAGGAATGCAGAGAATCTGGCTCAGATATTTTGGGTTTGCCTCTTTGTCCCTGATTAGGTGAACTTGGCAGTCCCTGAGCTCAGAGTTCCTCCTGTGTAACTGCCCACCCACAGCAAACAGAAGCAGGCCTTTATCTCACTGCAGCCTTTCACACAAGCAAGTTATTCAGAGCAAAACATCTGGAAGACAACTGTGCAGAAATGCAATTCCATGAAATGCTGAACATTTCTGTTTCCAGATGGTGAATCTTTTTATCTTCATCTGCTGGAGCCAGACTCCTCACAAACAAGTTTCTTAGGTAACGCCATATTTGACAGCCCATCATTTATAGTCTCATTTCTCCATTTATTGTGCAACTTTTCTGAATTGATGGTGCTGCGGTGTGGCATGTAAGCAGCTCCAAGCAGCTGATGAAGGCATCTTGTGCTGTATCTGATAGTTTTGCAGCCTTCAGTCAGCTCACGGCTGAGTTTGTTCTCACAGAAAAACCGAGTTCATCATTCTTCGGGACCTGCAGCAGGTCATCAGGTGAAGGAGAAAACTGGAACAAACACACCTAAACTTTCAGGTTAAATGAGGCTCCAAACAGGATCAGATACATTTATATTCATGAAGGCATGAACTCTTCTCCCCTTCATTCGCTGTAATTACACAGTCCTTCAAAAATACACCGTGCACACTGCGGTGCACAGCTGCAGTGCATTCCTGCAGCTGCTGAAGCTGCTGAAGCTGCTGAAGCTGATCTCCACCAACAGGACAATGTTTGAAGCTCCACCTGATGCATCACAGAGCGTTTCAGAAGCAGCTACCTGCACTCCATCACTTAGAATAGTGCTGGTGTGATTTTTTTGAGGTTCTCTTGGGTCTAAGTGACGTAAATTTCATCATCATTCAGGCTTCATGCAGATGTCTGATGCCTCCCTTTGTTGCGACTGCACAAACCCATCCTGAGACACTACACAACGATGAATGTGCCTTTCAGGTGACTTCAAGCAAACAGGAACAACAGCAGAATATGATCCCCTCCTTAGGAGGACATGAGCCCTTCATGTGCTGTAATTACACTGTGGGATGGCTTATTATAAAGTATTAGTTGAAAAACACGCAGCATCTGTTGATAACATACTTCATCATTCAACAATACATCATTACAGCCTCCTAAATGCTCTAAAGATGGATCATCACCTGCTATGGCTGCTAAAACAGGAGCTTCACCTGCTGGTGATGTTTCAGACACACTGCAGGATGTTATCAGCTGCTGGGCTCAGTTCTACTGACACTCAACACCAGACCTAATATTTATTCCTTCTTTAAATTCTGTTGTACTCTACTCTGCTGTACCTACACTGAAGTACTTGTAGGGACCTTAGAGTATTGTATGTGTACTCAGTCATTACACAGTAAATATCAGGACGTCATGCTGTAAATTGTGGGCTGTATTGTGTAGTGTCTGTTTGTTACCATGGGGTCAGGCTGATGTAAATTTCCTGAACTTCACTGAGAAAACCAACATGATGGGTGGACAGGTGTGGGCATGCAGTCGCCACTAGATGGCAGTGCAGAACTGCTTCTTAGTCAGGTTAATATTTTGCATTATAAATGCATCAAACGATGATCAGACGTGGGGGTTTGAGTAAAAAACGCTCCGAGGTGCTGCTCTGTGGGGACACTTTGTTTCTGCTCCTTTCTCAGTTTCTGTGTCGTCTTTTTTTCAGAAAGGATTCGTCAAACGAGACTTTGCAGATGGATCCTTCTAGGCTGCAGCTTTTGACCTCTGGATGAAGAGTGAAGAGGGTTTAATGAGCTCCTAATCTGACTGTAACCAACTTCCAGGAAGAGAATACTGAATGTGAGCCCTTTCAGCAGCTCTGTGTTTGTCTTGGCTCAGACTGCAGCAGAAAGTCTGATATCGGGAAGCCCCACAGGCCCTCTGTGTTTCTGACAGTGACTCAGACTTCATTTAGTACACACTGATGTAAGAGTCCTGCTATAGATAGATGAGATCTTAGTGTTATATGCAGTTTAACTTTGTACTGTTTTGTCTGGTGATGCGTTCATTTACTGTTGTAAAGACTGATGTATCTTTGAAGAGTGGTGTGTTCACTGATGTATGTAACGTTTGTTCACATCAAACACGAAGCCCGGTTTCACCTCCGGTTACTCGTGTGACTGCAGTCGTTGGAAACCCACGAATATCACTGAGCACAGGACGAGGCTGATGCTCAGAGTCCGGTTACACTGACACATTTTAACAGTTTCAGGACAGGTTTGGTCAGTTTCCTCTCTTTCTAAAAGTGAGGCCGATGATTCGGTCAGCTCCACCCGCCCACAGACAGCATCCACACGTTGGTGGTGAAGGAGAATTACGGCTCTGTGAATACGGATTTGCCTCCATTTACGTCACCCAGCGTGACTTCGCCTCATTACACGAACTCTGTATGAAATCACGTGCTGTGTTTGGTGTGAACACAATGTTAATGTGCAGCAGGTGACCGCAGGGTCGTTTTTTAATCCAAGAGGTACCATTTCCAGAAACTCAAAGATATTACATTTGAAATGAAGTCTCATAGATCTATTGTGGCAGCCCCCGGTGACCTGGTGTTTAAAGGTAAAAGGATGATTCTGGTTTATTTTCACCTGCTGTGGCCTCAGAGGCTCAGGCTGACTCTCCACCTCTGAGATGGGAGAAAGTGAGGACATGACAGCATGCATGGTGTGAAGGGGGGTTTTGGAAAAGGGGGGGGGGGGGGATCACATGCTGTTTGCTCACTGCATTGTGCAACTTCTTGTTTCTACAACAGATGTGTGATTTCAGACACAATGGACACAGTAAAGAGAAAAACAGAGGGTGGAAAAGTCATAAAGCCTTAAATAGATGTGATGATGAAGCTTCCATGTTACAGAACATTTCTAACAATGGCTGTTAATAAAAGGTAACCTGATAAAACTGAAGTGAATACTCAAACTCTGTAACTGAACTGATGATTAATCATGATTACTGACTGGCTGTTTGGTTTGTAAACCATCAATGAACAAATAAGTGGATGTAAAAGCTGCGAACAGTGTTTCTAAACTTTGTTAATAAAGACTGCTCATTAATGGAAGTTATTGGGATGGTTATTATAAGGCTGGGACTCGATCAGGAGGCAGGAGATGAAACAAGTGCAGTGCAAACATTGTTTTTGAGAAGGTGCAGCCGGGGGAGTCGGCACCAACACGGGTACATTCAGTGTGACTAAAATATCTGATTATTGGCCAAACAACTGTTAGTCCAGTATTTGACCTCATGGGGGAGCCAACCAGCACAATAACACTTAACCTGGTAATACTAGACCTGAAGGCAGGCTGAAGACTCATTTCCTGTCAGAAGACATGCATGATACAGGCGTGCTCTCACCTTCACGCCTGGAGTTTGACTGAGGACAGTGGAGAAAGCAGGAGCTCATGAAAGGATCTGCAGGAGGAAGGCCAGGACAGAGGGTCTTCAGCATTACAGCAGCCTGATTCACAGTTCTCTGATACTGGCCCAACCCGTCTGAAACAAGTAGTTTTAGCTCCTCTCCCTTATAAAAGCCTTCTTCTGATTGGCTGTTGCCTTCACACAGCAAGTAGGTGGGGTTTCTGTCCTCTGTATGACATCATACAGATCCAGGATCATAAAAAAAGCTGTCATAAACTGAGTGCTTAGTGCACTCTGGAGCCTGAGGTCTGGGCTCACAGGGATTCCTGTACATACACTGAGCTCATCATTAGAAAATCTGATCATGTTTAATATGAATATCGAGCAGGAAATACAGAACAGGAAGTGAGGAAAAGCAGGAGAGGTCCACTTTGAGACCACCCACAGTGAAATAAAAGAGTTCCCTGAGATGAAAAGATCCTCATTATGCTGCTAAAATCATAGTTATTCTCATGAGCATGCTCCACTTTGGAGTCGGATTATAGAGAGTCTGTTTATGGAGCGTATTTGTTTTCTTTCTCTAATTATTCCCTTTGTGCTGTCATTTCAGTGAACTTCCTGCTCTCAGTCACAGGTTGTAATCTGTCACCACCCACAGATAGTGCTGTTTACAGCAGCTCAGCCCTGCTCTTCACTCTGCATGGAGATTATAATAATCACAATGAACACCAGCATTATTAGAACATCTTCATACGGGAGCAGGATGCAACACTTCTTCAAGTAAACTGTTTAAAGGTCCTTTTTTTCCCGTAGTGTTAAACACTTCAATACAGTTCAATTCAGTGTTATTGATATAGTACCAAATTACAACTGCAGTCTCCTCAAGGTGCATATATTGTAAGGTAAAGACCCTACAATAACACAGAGACTACTTAATGTGAAACTTCCAATGCTTCACTTCATTTAACCACACAAGCAGAACGCAGGCAGTGAAAGCACAACCAAAGAAGTGTGATAAAATCAGGATGTGCCACCTCTCCGGGCTCAGCCAGTATGAACAAAAATGTAAATGATAGAAGGGCTTGAGACGAGCTATAGTTCAATTTAGGACAGGAGGACGTCCTTCACCCCTGAATGAAGTGCAGCCAGTTTCTGCAGTGGGATTAATGAGGCTCATCCACTGACAGAGACTTACAGAGAGCCTCTTTGTCACCCAGCAGCAAAACTCCAACCTGAGCAACAGAAAGGTAAGAAAGCAGAGACCAGTGGAAATAAATCGATGAGCAGAAATTACAAACATCAGAAGGAAAATGTTTATTATACATGTCACAGATTCAAATGACACTTCCACATGGCATTGCACCACTTTCCAAAGAAAGAAGCTTCATTAACGTCTTGGTGCAACATCCCTGGAGGATTACTACAAAGGTGTGACGCCCTCCAGCTCAACCCGCTCAGTCACTCTGTGCAGCTTCACCTGCCTTCTTTTCACTGTCTGCAGTACATTCATGCACTGGCTTCCAGTAACATCATCTTTCTGTTTACTCTCTGCAGCCTTCTCTGCCTCTCAGACACCAAGAGGTCCCCGTGCTTCTCAGCAGACAGCAGGGGCGCTTCAGTGAGGGGCACGGGATTCATACAACACACCTCATTCACCCATTCATGCAAGCACTAAGTGCTTTCTAACATTCACACACATTCGTACTCTGACAGGTGTATCGGAGAGCAACGTGGAGTTGGGGAAGGTTTTGCACCATTAATTAGAACAAGAACCTTCAGATCATTATATTATTCAGTATTTTATAGTTTTATTTACAACAATGCTCTGAGGAGGACACGGCCCTCTTTCACAGGAAAAGGATCCAGACACACTCCTCCTGCTGCAGCTGCACTGACATGACAACACAAAAAGCTCAAACATAAATAAAGTTATTAAGTATATGCAGCCTTTTAATTGACTCAAAGAAAGAACCCAAACAGGGGAATGAAGGAAAGCGGTCAGTGTTTGACTTAATTTCCTCTGAAATCTTGTTTAAAAAGAAGAAGTTGGTGTGAGAACTGCTGATGAGTGTGATGCTGTAGGAACCACTGAGACAGTCACAAT
This sequence comes from Archocentrus centrarchus, assembly GCF_007364275.1. Taxonomy (NCBI): domain Eukaryota; kingdom Metazoa; phylum Chordata; class Actinopteri; order Cichliformes; family Cichlidae; genus Archocentrus; species Archocentrus centrarchus. The sequence continues at coordinate 1,511,832 of NW_022060260.1, forward strand.
CATCACTTCCTTCTTATTAGAAATCCCAGTGCTTATTGTATGTGCTCACATTTTCAGTGGCTTGTACACACAAACAAACCTGTGCAATATAAAACGTCACATTTGCATTCAAAACAAAAATACTGTCACCCAAACAATAACCAAATGAACCAAGAGCAAAAGTACCGAGTTCAGTGTTTGGTAGACTGAGCAGTTTTCTTTAATAAACCCCGAGCTGCTCAGGGTCTGTTTCCCAAATGCAGGAACGCTTTTTCCTGGGACAGTTTTTGGTAATTAAAGATCATCTTCAAGTTTCATTAGATATTTTTGAAAACAGCCCACTGGCGTACCAGAGAGCTGTTAAAGCTGCAACAACCCAGTTTTTATCAAACCTCGTGTCGAATAATAAACACAAACCTGACTTTCTTTTTAGTGCTCTGAACTCTCCTGTAAATCCGTGTGATGTTTGCATTGTTCCCTCATCTGCACTTTGTGAAAAATTCCTCATAATTTTTAAGGAGAAGATTTCAGGTCTTCTCCCTGCCTTAGATCGTGCTGTTTCTCCTGTATGCCCAGCTCTCTTTGAGAACAGCGAACAGGTGTCTCTCTGTCTCCTTTCTAACTGAAATAGTTCAGCATATGTGACCCCACCCTGTCCCCTCAAGGATGTTTTTAATACTCTTGGGCTGCCTATTGTTGATCTAATCAGTTCCTCTCTGATGTCTGGCTGTGTCCCAGCTGCTTTTAAACATGCTGCCGCACAAAAAAAGCAATCTGGACCCTTCTGTGCTCTCTAATTTTAGGCCTGTTTCTAAACTCCTTCTTCTGTCAAAGGTTTTAGAGAAGGTAGCCTACACCCAACTACGGTCATACCTGGATTTAAATTCAATTCAATTCAATTTTATTTATATAGCGCCAAATCACAACAAACTGTCGCCTCAAGGCGCTTTGTATTGTGGGTAAAGACCCTACAATAATACAGAGAAAACCCAACAGTCAAAACGACCCCCTATGAGCAAGCACTTGGCGACAGTGGAAAGGAAAAACTCCCTTTTAACAGGAAGAAACCTCCAGCAGAACCAGGCTCAGGGAGGGGCAGTTTTTAATGGCAGATTTAAATGGCAATGAAGTTTCAGTCAGCTTTTAAATAATGACATAGCACAGAAACAGAGTCTTTAATAACCTGCTTTTTGCTCTTGATGCTAATAAGTCAGCTGTCCTCGTGCTCTTGGACCTGACTGTGGCGTTTGACACTGAAGATCACAGTATTCCTCTGTCACAGCTTGAATCATGTGTGGGTATTAAAGGTACAGCCCTTAAATGGTTCCGGTCATATTTGTCAGGTAGGAGTTTCTCTGTCCATTTAGGAGCGCCTACTCATCACCTGATTCCCCAATCTTGAGTGGGGTACCTCTGGGCTCTCTAATGGGTCACACTCTCTTTGCATTATATATGGTACCCTTGGGTTCCATTTTTAAAAAGCTTAACATCTGCTTTCATTGCTTTGATGACCTACAGACATATTTACACTTACAATCTATTCAATTCAATTTTATTTATACACCAAATCACAACAGTCACCTCAAGGGGCTTTGCTGTCACCAATTTTGGTATGTAAGAGTGTCACTTGGGCACTAGGGGGCACGGGTTTTAGATTGCATGTTTGCTCTATAAGGAAGGCTTTAGGGGCACAGGGAATTAAAGCCAAGAGGAAGCCACACAGTTTTTCAATCGTGTGTGGCTGGCTCTGAGGGTTATTTTTAATCCTTTTTGCACTGTTTTTGGAGCCTACTTTTTATCTCGTCATCATGCACTCAGGTTTTGTTGCTGTTTTTTAAGCTTTAAATTGTAAATAAAGTGTTGAAAGTATCAGAAACTGCAGACCTCAGTCTCTTCAGCAAACCATGTTGGAAATGGCTTCAGATTCACTCAAGTGGCCTTTTGGTGGTTGGATTGCCACTACACACTTTATATTGTAAGTAAGTAAAATTTATTTGTATAGCACTTACAGATAAAAATCACAAAGTGCTTCACAATAAAAGACAAAAATAAAAGTACAACAATATAAAGCAATAGAATACAGTATAACAAGTTAATTAAAAGCTTGTCTGTGTTAAAATGTCTTTAGCTGCTTTTTAAAAGTGTAAAGACAGCAGAAGAGAATTACACAACCTTGGTGCCACCACCTGGAAAGCCCGATTCCCACGAGCTTTGAAACAAGTGCATGGGACCAACAGTAGCCTTTGACCTGATGATCTAAGAGCTCAGGATGAAGAATATGTTTTCAACAGGTCAGAGATACACTGGGGAGCTTGGACATGTAAGGCCCTAAAAGTTAACAATATAACTGAATGCCATCAGCATAGAGATGATAAGAAATATCATTGTAACGTCTTATAATTTGGCCAAGAGGGAATATATAAAGCAAAAAGAGAATTGGACCCAAAACAGATCCCTGAGGTACCCCACAAAACAAGACTGTTGTTTCAGACATCACATGATTCATATGAACAGTAAAAGATTTCTCAGAAAAATATGACATGAACCATTCTAAAATATCACCAGTAATCCCAAAGAGATCCCTAAGCCTGTTTATCATGAACTCTGATCAACGGTATCAAAAGCAGAGGTGAGATCTAATAAAACCAGAACTCTCCAGAGTCTGCTGCCATCAAAATGTCACTAGATACTTTAAGTAAGGCAGTTTCAGTGGAGTTTGTAAGGTAACGACCCTACAATAATTACACAGAAAACCCAACAGTCAAAATGACCCCCTATGAGCAGCACTGGGTGACAGTGGGAAGAACTCCCCTTTAACCTCCAGCAGAACCAGGCTCAGGGAGGGGCAGTCATCTGCTGTGACCGGTTGGGCTGAGGGGAGAGAAACAGGACAAAAGACACACTGTGAAAGAGAGACAGAGATTAATAATAACTAATGATTAAATGCAGAGTGGAGTATAAACAGAGTAAAAAGAGGTGAATGAAGAAGAAACACTCAGTGCATCATGGAAACCCCCCAGCAGACTAGGCCTATAGCAGCGTAACTAAGGGAGGGTTCAGGGTCACCTGATCCAGCCCTAACTATAAGCTTGATCATAAAGGAAAGTTTTAAGCCTAATCTTAAAAATAGAGAGGGTGTCTGTCTCCTGAATCCAAGCTGGGAGCTGGTTCCACCGAAGAGGGGCCTGAAAGCTGAAGGCTCTGCCTCCCATTCTACTCTTAAGTATCCTAGGAACCACAAGTAAGCCAGCAGTCTGAGAGAGAAGTGCTCTATTGGGGTGATATGGTACTATGAGGTCTTTGAGATAAGATGGGGCCTGATTATTCAAGACCTTGTAGGTGAGGAGAAGGATTTTAAATTCTATTCTAGATTTAACAGGGAGCCAATGAAGAGAAGCCAATATGGGAGAAATCTGCTCTCTCTTTCTAGTCCCTGTCAGTACTCTAGCTGCAGCATTTTGGATCAGCTGAAGGCTTTTCAGGAAGCTTTTAGGACAGCCTGATAATAATGAATTACAATAGTCCAGCCTAGAAGTAATAAATGCATGAATGAGCTTTTCAGCATCACTCTGAGAAAGGATGTTTCTAATTTTAGAAATATTGCACAAATTTGTTTAATATGTGTGTTGAAGGACATATCTTGATCAAAAATATTTCTCGCAGATTTCTCACAGTATTACTGGAGGCCAAGGCAATGCCATCCAGAGTCTGGTCATATCCTCTTTGCTCCAGGTAGCTGAGAGTGTGTTGGCTCTCACTGCGGTATTGTATCACTTCCTGTTCCTGTTTCGGAGCACAGTGTTTTGCTGTCTGTTAGCTGTTATATCTGTATAACTCGATTTATCTGGATAATAACATATTTTAGTGTAATCTTCACCTACTTTAAATAGCATACTCTTTGCTGAATCACCTGTATTCACATTACTCACTTTATTTGTTTTTAGAAATTCGCTAGCTTAGCTTAGCTAGTAGCTTAGCCCTTAGCCGACTCACTACCAGCATGGCTTCTTCTCCTGTCTCTCCTGCACTTTCCTGCTCTGGGTGTCACATGTTTAGTTACTCCTCGGCCTCCTTTAGCAGTAACGGTACTTGTAATAAATGTAGTCTGTTTGTAGCTCTGGAGGCCAGGCTTTCTGAACTGGAGACTCGGCTCCGCACCCTGGAAAATCCTACATCTAGCCAGGCCCCTGTAGCGGGTGCGGACCATGGTAGCTTAGCCGCCGTTAGCTCCCCCCCAGCAGATCCCGAGCAGCAGGGAAAACAGGCCGGCTGGGTGACGGTGAGGAGGAAGCGTAGTCCTAAGCAGAAGCCCCGGGTACACCACCAACCTGTTCACGTCTCTAACCGTTTTTCTCCACTCGGCGACACACCCGCCGAGGAACAAACTCTGGTTATTGGTGACTCTGTTTTGAGAAACGTGAAGCTAGAGACACCGGCGACCATAGTCAAATGTCTTCCAGGGGCCAGAGCAGGCGACATTCATGGAAATTTGAAACTGCTGGCTAAGGCTAATCGTAGATTTGGTAAGATCGTTATTCACGTCGGCAGTAATGACACCCGGTTACGCCAATCGGAGGTCACTAAAATTAATATTGACTCGGTGTTTAACTTTGCAAAAACGATGTCGGACTCTGTAGTTTTCTCTGGGCCCCTCCCCAATCAGACCAGGAGCGACATGTTTAGCCGCATGTTCTCCTTGAATCGCTGGCTGTCTGAGTGGTGTCCAAAAAATGACGTGGGCTTCATAGATAATTGGCAAAGTTTCTGGGGAAAACCTGGTCTTGTTAGGAGAGATGGCATCCATCCCACTTTGGATGGAGCAGCTCTCATTTCTAGAAATCTGGCCAAATTTATTAACCCTCCTAAAAACTGACTACCCAGGGTTGAGACCAGGAAGCAGAGTTGCAGTCTTACACGCCTCTCTGCAGCTTCTCTCCTCCTGCCATCCCCCCCAAACCCCATCCCCATAGAGTCGGTGCTGCTCCCAGACCACCAAAAACCAAAGCTAAAATCAGCAAAAAACTATTTAAGCATAAAAATTCAAAAACAATAAATAATACAGCTTCATCAACTGCACCAAAAAATAAAACAATTAAATGTGGATTGTTAAACATTAGGTCTCTCTCTTCCAAGTCCCTATTAGTAAATGATTTAATAATTGATCAACATATTGATTTATTCTGCCTTACAGAAACCTGGTTACAGCAGGATGAATATGTTAGTTTAAATGAATCAACACCCCCGAGTCACAGTAACTGTCAGAATGCTCGAAGCACAGGTCGAGGAGGAGGATTAGCTGCAATCTTCAATTCCAGCTTATTAATTAATCAAAGACCCAGACAAAGTTTTCATTCTTTTGAAAGCCTGACTCTTAGTCTTGTCCATCCTAATTGGGAAAATCAAAAACCTGTTTTATTTGTTATTATCTATCGTCCACCTGGTCCTTACTCAGAGTTTCTGTCTGATTTCTCAGACTTTTTATCTGATTTAGTGCTCAGTTCAGATAAAATCATTATAGTGGGTGATTTCAACATCCATGTAGATGCTGAGAATGACAGCCTCAACACTGCATTTAATCTACTGTTAGATTCAATTGGCTTCTCTCAAAATGTAAAGGAGCCCACCCACCACTTTAATCATACTCTGGATCTTGTCCTAACATATGGCATAGAAACTGAAGACTTAACAGTATTCCCTGAAAGCCCCCTCCTGTCTGATCATTTCTTAGTAACATTTACATTTACTTTAATGGATTACACAGCAGTGGGGAATAAGTTTTATTACAGTAGAAGTCTTTCTGAAAGTGCTGTAACTAAGTTTAAGGATCTAATTCCTTCATTGTTATGCTCTTCAGTGCCATGTGCCAACACAGTGCAGAGCAGCTACCTAAACTCTGCTCCCAGTGAGGTCGATTATCTCGTCAATAGTTTTACATCTTCACTGCGTATGACTTTGGATACTGTGGCTCCTCTGAAAAGGAAAGCTTCAAATCAGAAGTGCCTGACTCCGTGGTATAATTCACAAACGCACAGCTTAAAGCAGATAACCCGAAAGCTGGAGAGGGAATGGCGTCTCACTAAATTAGAAGATGTTCATTTAGCCTGGAAAAAGAGTTTGTTGCTCTATAAAAAAGCCCTCCGTAAAGCTAGGACATCTTACTATTCATCATTAATTGAAGAAAATAAGAACAACCCCAGGTTTCTTTTCAGCACTGTAGCCAGGCTGACAAAGAGTCAGAGCTCTGTAGAGCCGAGTATTCCTTTCACGTTAACTAGTAGTGACTTCATGGATTTCTTTACAAATAAAATTTTAGACATTCGAGAAAAAATTATTCATAACCATCTCAAAGATTATTCTTCATGTTCGGCTGCTTTCAGCACTGCTGGTATTTGTTTAGACTCTTTTGCTCCAGTTGATCTTTCAGAGTTAACTTCAATAGTTACTTCCTCCAAACCAGCAACATGTTTATTAGATCCCATTCCTACTAGACTGTTCAAAGAAGTCTTTCCAATTATTGATGCTTCAATCTTAAAAATGATCAATCAGTCTTTATTAGTTGGCTATGTACCACAGACCTTCAAGGTGGCTGTAATTAAACCTCTACTTAAAAAGCCATAACTTGACCCAGCTGTCTTAGCTAATTATAGGCCAATCTCCAACCTTCCTTTTCTCTCAAAGATTCTTGAAAGAGTAGTTGTAAAACAGCTAGCTAACTGATCATCTGCAGAGGAACGGTTTATTTGAAGAGTTTCAGTCAGGTTTCAGAATTCATCACAGTACAGAAACAGCATTAGTGAAGGTTACAAATGATCTTAGAGCCTCTGACAGTGGACTCATCTCTGTTCTTGTCCTGTTGGACCTCAGTGCAGCTTTTGATACTGTTGACCATAACATTTTATTACAGAGATTAGAGCATACTATAGGTATTAAAGGTACTGCACTGCAGTGGTTTGAATCATATTTATCTCATAGACTCCAATTTGTTCATGTAAATGGGGAGTCTTCTTCACACACTACGGTTAATTATGGAGTTCCACAGGGTTCTGTGCTAGGACCAATTCTATTTACATTATACATGCTTCCCTTAGGCAGTATTATTAGAAAGCACTGCATCAATTTTCATTGTTATGCAGATGATACTCAGCTTTACCTATCAATGAAGCCAGATGACACACATCAATTAGTTAAACTGCAGGAATGTCTTAAAGATATTAAGGCCTGGATGACCTCTAATTTCCTGTTTCTAAATTCAGATAAAACTGAAATTCTTGTTCTCGGCCCCACAAATCTTAGAAACATGGTGTCTAACCAGATACTTACTCTGGATGGCATTACTTTGGCCTCCAGTAACACTGTGAGAAATCTTGGAGTCATTTTTGACCAGGATATGTCCTTCAATGCACATATTAAACAAATATGTAGGACTGCTTTTTTGCATTTGTGCAATATTTCTAAAATTAGAAACATCCTTTCTCAGAGTGATGCTGAAAAGCTCATTCATGCATTTATTACTTCTAGGCTGGATTATTGTAATTCATTATTATCAGGCTGTCCTAAAAGCTCCCTGAAAAGCCTTCAGCTGATCCAAAATGCTGCAGCTAGAGTACTGACAGGGACTAGAAAGAGAGAGCAGATTTCTCCCATATTGGCTTCTCTTCATTGGCTCCCTGTTAAATCTAGAATAGAATTTAAAATCCTTCTCCTCACATACAAGGTCTTGAATAATCAGGCCCCATCTTATCTCAAAGACCTCATAGTCCCATATCACCCCAACAGAGCACTTCACTCTCAGACTGCTGGCTTACTTGTGGTTCCTCGGATACTTAAGAGTAGAATGGGAGGCAGAGCCTTCAGCTTTCAGGCCCCTCTTCTGTGGAACCAGCTTCCAGCTTGGATTCAGGAGACAGACACCCTCTCTATTTTTAAGATTAGGCTTAAAACTTTCCTTTATGATCAAGCTTATAGTTAGGGCTGGATCAGGTGACCCTGAACCACCCCTTAGTTATGCTGCTATAGGCCTAGTCTGCTGGGGGGTTCCCATGATGCACTGTTTCTCATTCACCTTATTTACTTTGTTTATACTCCACTCTGCATTTAATCATTAATTGATATTAATCTCTGGCTCTCTTCCACAGCATGTCTTTCTCTCCCCTCAGCCCAACCGGTCGCGGCAGATGACTGACCCTCCCTGAGCCTGGTTCTGCTGGAGGATTCTTCCTGTTAAAGGGAGTTTTTCCTTTCCACTGTCACCAAGTGCTGCTCATAGGGGGTCGTTTTGACTGTTGGGTTTTCTCTGTATTATTGTAGGGTCTTTACCCACAATACAAAGCGCCTTGAGGCGACTGTTTGTTGTGATTTGGCGCTATATAAATAAAATTGAATTGAATTGAATTGAATTGAATTGAGAGTATGAATGTAATGTGTACGTTCCTGCCTGATGGTCACTTAAAGCAGCCAGAAGAGAAGCATTAACAGTCACCAGAAGAGAGGCAGTGTGGGGACGGATTTATCCCCCAAATCAAATGAAGGGCCCTCCTTAAATCACATGCCAGCTCAGACAGACTGCGAGCTGCTTGCGTCTCTGCTGATGTTGTTTGTGTGAAGCTGTGTCAGTGTTGTCAGTGTTTGTGTTGGAGTTTCACTCACTGCAATGCTGGGCTTTCAGAACATCAACGCAGAGGTTCTCCTGAGACCCCCCCACCCCTGGCTACAGCACATGTGATTACAAGCCTCCTGTCTTGTGTCATTACATTAAAAAAATAAAAATGTAACAGAAAATGTAACCACTGGTGTCAGAAAGTTTGGGATTAGGTTACCAGTCTGCATGCCAGCGTTTCCTTGGGCAACATACTGAACCCCGAGTTGCTTTCTGATGCATCCGTTGGAGTATGAATGTGTGTGAATGGGTAAATGCACCTGTGTTGTATAAAGCACTTCGAGTGCTCAGCTAGAGTAGAAAAGTGCTATATAAGAACTAGTCCATTTACCAAATACTCATATGCAGAATTTAAGAATGGAAAGTTTCAGAGGAACCAAACAAATAAGTTATCAGCACAGACCGATATTTCAATGACATATGCAGAGATTTTAAAAAAGTCCCCGGGGTGCATAAACATTACACACCCTTCAACCTGCATACAGGTGCAGCTGGTAAACGACACTGATGCTGTTTAACCAGTTTTACAACAAGTGGGAGAAACTGTGACAAGATGAATTTGAGTGTGGTTTCAAATCTGTTTGGATACCCCGCAGGAAAATACTGATGAGACGCAGGTAAAATCCACCTTAAATTTCCCCTTAACATTTAATGAGTGAATTAACATCTTCTGTCTGTTGCTTCCGGAACAACAAACTGTACTTTAACATGAAAGCCATGTGGCACAGGAGGCCGAGTGGGTGGTTTGATCAGTTGCATGTCGAGGGATCACTGGGTTGCCCATGATGCAGCCATCAGGTGTGTGTGTGATTTTTAGCATAAAAACCCTCTAGACAGAAAAAAAGCACTTGTGTGAATGTGTGTGAATGAGCACATCACATGCAAATACTCTAAATGCACTCGAGTCTGTGGGGTCTGAGCTATGAAGCATATAAACAACAAAGGGAATTAAAAGGGTTTGACTTTGACTCCCTCTGAATGAACGGTGAGCGCTCCGATTGGAGGCGACTGAACCTGAGAGGCACCATAAACACGGTTACTGAACTCAGACTGAAGTTGATGGTTTGCAGCTGCAGGTCTGCAGTGCTGCAGCAGCGCAGCCTCGGCACATCGTGTAAGTGTGTCAGTGCATGAAAGCTAAACGCAATCAAACTCAATCAGTGAACTGTGAGACTTCAGTGTGAAACCCTTCATGCCTGAGTTTACTCTATAAGAAGGAGCAGGCCTGCAGACTGTGCTGCATGTTTGGGGATATTTTTGTCACTGAGTGGAGCTTCTGTGTTGGGGACAAATGCAAAAGATTAATAAAAATCCCAATGAAGGAGAAAGATTTTGAGACTTTTGGCTCAGCCGGTGATTTTTAGCTTCTTGCTCTGCTTCAGGGAGCTTAAAAACTTCCATGAAGTTCAGGAAAACTTCCAGCCGCTCACTGGCTTTTGGTCCTCTTCCTGTTACTCTGCTGGCCTACATTTGTGTAGGTGTGCTGGATTTCCCGCTGCAGGTTGCTGGAAGGAAGAATAAATCTATGTGTGAGATGACAAACAGGCTGACGGGTGACAGTTGGCAGCAGATAAAACTTTGATGACATTTTCCCGCAACTCGACCTGTCTGACAATCTCCTGCTGCTGTTTGTAAGGTGGGAGCGGCCGTCAGCTTTAGCTACAGCTCATGAGCAGTGGATTTCAAAGTGTAGGGCAGCCTAAGGTGGAGAATATGGATGAATAAGGCGACTAAATATGATTGTTTTCATTTTAGACTGATAATAAACAAGTTTGTTGAAATCTACTCATAGAAATCATTGTGGTTTCTGATAAATGTGCAAATCTATTTTCCTGCCACTAAAATGTTCTGTTTATACAGTTATTACAAATAAAATCAGTTCAAATCTGATCTGTTACATTTTAACTGATGCTGAAATCAGAAAACAGGTTTGTGCTGCCACAAAGTCCATTTCAAAACGTTGCTGCTGTGTCAAAAATAGTGGCACTTCCTCCTGTCAGCTTCTTGTTTCTCTCCAAATTCAGAAGAAGTTCCTGCCCCTTCTTACAAAAACTCTTTCTTAAAGCGACACTTGCTTTGGAAAGCCCCTTTACGTCACCAGAGCTGTACAAAAGCAGCCTCCCAGCTATTCGACTCATCAGAAAAACAAGAAACGCTTCAAGCTCACACCTACAGAGGCGTGGAGCTACCGGCACAGACTCTGACTGCTCCACTGAAAACAGCCTGCTACTCATAAGGACGCTGAGATGGACCAGCTGATGTTTGCTCAGGAGAACTGGGAACGGGTCCAGGCCGTCGCCAACACGTTCGGGCGATCGGGGAAGCTCTTGCTTCAGTCGGACCGGGTTCTGGTCGGAGAGGGCACGCTGGTAAAGCAGGGCCGCAAGAAGCAGCAGCCCAAAGCCTTCTTCCTCTTCAACGACGTGCTGGCGTACGGCGGCGTCGTCCTGAACGGCCGCTGGCACAAGAAGCTGCAGATCATCCCTCTAGGTGAGCAACTCATCTTCCTCTCCACGTTCACTGAATCCAGCCGAATGAAAAGGAGACAGTGTGGCAGGCAGAGACAGGCAGACGCTGCAGGTGTGGTGGTCGCTTGGAGCTTCCAAACACACCTGCCTGCAGTCTGTCTCTAACAAGCTGCAGCAAAGAAACAAGCTTTTCTTTTCTTACATGCTTGTTCAAAGTGTCCACCCCTTTGTTTCCCTGCATTAACGTATGATTCTCCTCATCATTGCAGAGGATGTCCTGCTGGAGGACCTGGAGGACGGTGTCAGGATGAAGAACCAGTGGCTGATCCGCACGCCCAGGAAGTCTTTCTACGTTTCTGCCGCCTCCTACGAGGAGAAGCGAGCCTGGATCGAGCACATAGAGGAGTGCAAAGACAGAGTGCTGCAGAGCGGTGGCCGCAGGTCCACTGTAGCCTTTGCCAGTACCTGGATCCCAGACCAGGCCTCCGCCATCTGCATGCGCTGTGCCAGCAAGTTCACCAAGACCCACCGTCGACACCACTGCAGAAAATGTGGCTTCCTGGTCTGCGGCCCGTGCTCCAGGAAGAGAGCGCTGATCACACACATTGACTCAGCGAAGCAGCTGAGAGTCTGCAGAACATGTTACTTGAGTCTGGGGGCCGCCGACGAGGTCCAGGACTCGACTCGTCAGAGGTGGGACAGCGCCGGGAAGTCAGATGAAGACGAGCTGGAAGAGTGCAGTGAGGAGGAGGAGGAGGAGCCAGAGTTCCGTGTGGAGGAGGAAGACCCCAGCAGGTGGATGGACTCCTGCTCCCTTTATATCTACATCAGGCCAGAGCACATTAGGCCCCAAACATAAAGCCACCAAGGGGGCTCGGTCACAAGCACACAAGACTCTGACTCTTTGTTTCACATGTGGACTCAGTGCTGTGCAGCTGTGTGTGGCAGCTCACATCATCACACTTTGTACAGACTACATTTATTGATGATCTTATTTATGTTTTATGAAGAAACTGTAGCTGCTGCTCTTTTCTCTTTGTACACAAACACTACTGTGAAGCTGTTTCCTCTCATTCTCCTCTCTCCACCAACACTCCAGTCACGTCACAGTCTGATCGACTGTGTCTGCATTTCTCTCAGGTTCCCGTCCTGTGTGTGTGTGTGTGTGTGTGTGTGTGTGTGTGTGTGTGAACATTTGAACTGATCGTCCGCCTCATGTTTGTCTCTGAAATGAGTGATGAACAATAAAGGATTCAATAAGAGAACATTTGTCTGTCGTGATTGGTGCTCAGATGGAATCAGTTTGGCCTTTTCTCTCAGGATGATCAAAGAACTCTTGAAGAATTTCTAACTTGAAACATTTACACTCAAACTCTCAGTGTACCACATATGAGGAAGCTGAGAGCCTGGAGTTCTCCTGCAGGATTAGATACAACCATAGAACAAAGAGGAACATGATGAAGTCAATCATTTTACCACGTCACTTTAAAGATGACTAATGGTTAGCTGATGATTTATTCATTGGAAACAGCTCTGCCCACAACTTGACAGTAATTTACAATTAACTGATGCAATTATATGCAAGTCCATTGAATTTAGTATGCAGCACCCAGTGCACATTTGATCCTGTCAGCCACAGATGCACATTATGCATATATTTAATATTAACCAGTGAACAGTAAAACAGCTCACATGAACCCTGGTCTCCAGGGTCAAAGGCCTGCACTGACTCAACCCTCCTTTTGTGGGCTCAATGTTCTGGAAGATGTTCCTGCAAACACTGATGTCCAGGGACTCACTCTGGGAATACTTGACAGTCAGCTGATCTGCACTAGAGGTCAAAGGTTGTATATGGTCGAACAGTTTGGTGGTTTCACTGGGTCAACAGTTCATCTGAACACTTCCCTGAAACCTCATCGACCTTGAGATCTACCCAAACATAATAAATCCCAGACTGAGTGAACATTATCCACGTTCATCCTCCGGCTCCACTGATGTTTTCTGCAAAGCAAACGTCACTGCTCTGCGTGGGCACCGCTTTGGGCAAACTGTTGTTCAGCCGGTTTGTATAACAGGCACAGGCAGGAGCTGTTTGTTGGTTTTTCATTTTGCTTTTTTACAGCTGCACCTTCAATTGACCTTTAACCTCTTGCTTCAAATTTAAGTGTGTTACCGGCTTCTACCTGCTGCTTCCAAACTACAAACTCTGTGATACTTGTTAACTTCCAGCACATGGAAATACTCTGGACTGTAAAGCTCATCATTTCAATGTTTTCCCTTTGAACAGGTGCTGAGGCAGAGGGATGAACTCACCTACATTACAGGACATGATGATGATGACTGCACATTTCAGCCCAAACTCTATTTCCAGATTAATGCACTTGTTTAAGTAGTTTTACTTTAGATACAACCCCCCAAAAATTTGCTGGATAAAATGTAAATACAAACATAATGCAATGATTTACAAATCTTATAAACTCATATTTGATTCACAACATGTTCCCAGCTGTGCAGCATCCCCTGTGTACAGGACTGTGTATGAAAATGGTGTAATTCCTAAATATTGAAACATTTTGTTTGCTCTGAGCTGAAAGTCTGCATTTCAAACACATCCTGATTGTTTTATTTAACATCCACTGCAGTTATGGACTACAGTGGATTAACAAAAAATCACTTCTGGTCAAACTGTGTATGAAAGATTGCTGCAGCACTGCCTTTGTTGTTGTTCTGTAAATAAGGCTCTACTGTACGATGTCTCCAAATACCTGTGCTTCCTGCTTCATTTCTGATACTGCTTATTCTTTAACATCAGCTGTGTCTTATTCAAGTGTATTTCAATATTTTTGCTGCAAAGCAACGAGCTACAAACAGAAAAATATGAAGCGACATTCTTTGATTTCATTTGAACATCTTAAAAATTATATTTATGTATCTGAAGTCAACATGCTCTTCAAACCGGTGTGTTACTGAAATCAGAGCGGTAGCTGCTCACAGCTTTTAGTGCCTGGTTGAACCGGCTGAACAACAGTTTGCCCAAAGCGGTGCCCACGCAGAGCAGTGACGTTTGCTTTGCAGAAAACATCAGTGGAGCCGGAGGATGAACGTGGATAATGTTCACTCAGTCTGGGATTTATTATGTTTGGGTAGATCTCAAGGTCGATGAGGTTTCAGGGAAGTGTTCAGATGAACTGTTGACCCAGTGAAACCACCAAACTGTTCGACCATATACAACCTTTGACCTCCAGTGCAGATCAGCTGACTGTCAAGTATTCCCAGAGTGAGTCCCTGGACATCAGTGTTTGCAGGAACATCTTCCAGAACATTGAGCCCACAAAAGGAGGGTTGAGTCAGTGCAGGCCTTTGACCCCGGAGACCAGGGTTCATGTGAGCTGTTTTACTGTTCACTGGTTAATATTAAATATATGCATAATGTGCATCTGTGGCTGACAGGATCAAATGTGCACTGGGTGCTGCATATAGTACTAAATTCAATGGACTTGCATATAATTGCATCAGTTAATTGTAAATTACTGTCATGTTGTGGGCAGAGCTGTTTCCAATGAATAAATCATCAGCTAACCATTAGTCATCTTTAAAGTGACGTGGTAAAATGATTGACTTCATCATGTTCCTCTTTGTTCTATGGTTGTATCTAATCCTGCAGGAGAACTCCAGGCTCTCAGCTTCCTCATATGTGGTACACTGAGAGTTTGAGTGTAAATGTTTCAAGTTAGAAATTCTTCAAGAGTTCTTTGATCATCCTGAGAGAAAAGGCCAAACTGATTCCATCTGAGCACCAATCACGACAGACAAATGTTCTCTTATTGAATCCTTTATTGTTCATCACTCATTTCAGAGACAAACATGAGGCGGACGATCAGTTCAAATGTTCACACACACACACACACACACACACACACACACACACACACACACACACACACACACACACACACACACACACACACACACACACACACAGGACGGGAACCTGAGAGAAATGCAGACACAGTCGATCAGACTGTGACGTGACTGGAGTGTTGGTGGAGAGAGGAGAATGAGAGGAAACAGCTTCACAGTAGTGTTTGTGTACAAAGAGAAAAGAGCAGCAGCTACAGTTTCTTCATAAAACATAAATAAGATCATCAATAAATGTAGTCTGTACAAAGTGTGATGATGTGAGCTGCCACACACAGCTGCACAGCACTGAGTCCACATGTGAAACAAAGAGTCAGAGTCTTGTGTGCTTGTGACCGAGCCCCCTTGGTGGCTTTATGTTTGGGGCCTAATGTGCTCTGGCCTGATGTAGATATAAAGGGAGCAGGAGTCCATCCACCTGCTGGGGTCTTCCTCCTCCACACGGAACTCTGGCTCCTCCTCCTCCTCCTCACTGCACTCTTCCAGCTCGTCTTCATCTGACTTCCCGGCGCTGTCCCACCTCTGACGAGTCGAGTCCTGGACCTCGTCGGCGGCCCCCAGACTCAAGTAACATGTTCTGCAGACTCTCAGCTGCTTCGCTGAGTCAATGTGTGTGATCAGCGCTCTCTTCCTGGAGCACGGGCCGCAGACCAGGAAGCCACATTTTCTGCAGTGGTGTCGACGGTGGGTCTTGGTGAACTTGCTGGCACAGCGCATGCAGATGGCGGAGGCCTGGTCTGGGATCCAGGTACTGGCAAAGGCTACAGTGGACCTGCGGCCACCGCTCTGCAGCACTCTGTCTTTGCACTCCTCTATGTGCTCGATCCAGGCTCGCTTCTCCTCGTAGGAGGCGGCAGAAACGTAGAAAGACTTCCTGGGCGTGCGGATCAGCCACTGGTTCTTCATCCTGACACCGTCCTCCAGGTCCTCCAGCAGGACATCCTCTGCAATGATGAGGAGAATCATACGTTAATGCAGGGAAACAAAGGGGTGGACACTTTGAACAAGCATGTAAGAAAAGAAAAGCTTGTTTCTTTGCTGCAGCTTGTTAGAGACAGACTGCAGGCAGGTGTGTTTGGAAGCTCCAAGCGACCACCACACCTGCAGCGTCTGCCTGTCTCTGCCTGCCACACTGTCTCCTTTTCATTCGGCTGGATTCAGTGAACGTGGAGAGGAAGATGAGTTGCTCACCTAGAGGGATGATCTGCAGCTTCTTGTGCCAGCGGCCGTTCAGGACGACGCCGCCGTACGCCAGCACGTCGTTGAAGAGGAAGAAGGCTTTGGGCTGCTGCTTCTTGCGGCCCTGCTTTACCAGCGTGCCCTCTCCGACCAGAACCCGGTCCGACTGAAGCAAGAGCTTCCCCGATCGCCCGAACGTGTTGGCGACGGCCTGGACCCGTTCCCAGTTCTCCTGAGCAAACATCAGCTGGTCCATCTCAGCGTCCTTATGAGTAGCAGGCTGTTTTCAGTGGAGCAGTCAGAGTCTGTGCCGGTAGCTCCACGCCTCTGTAGGTGTGAGCTTGAAGCGTTTCTTGTTTTTCTGATGAGTCGAATAGCTGGGAGGCTGCTTTTGTACAGCTCTGGTGACGTAAAGGGGCTTTCCAAAGCAAGTGTCGCTTTAAGAAAGAGTTTTTGTAAGAAGGGGCAGGAACTTCTTCTGAATTTGGAGAGAAACAAGAAGCTGACAGGAGGAAGTGCCACTATTTTTGACACAGCAGCAATGTTTTGAAATGGACTTTGTGGCAGCACAAACCTGTTTTCTGATTTCAGCATCAGTTAAAATGTAACAGATCAGATTTGAACTGATTTTATTTGTAATAACTGTATAAACAGAACATTTTAGTGGCAGGAAAATAGATTTGCACATTTATCAGAAACCACAATGATTTCTATGAGTAGATTTCAACAAACTTGTTTATTATCAGTCTAAAATGAAAACAATCATATTTAGTCGCCTTATTCATCCATATTTTCCACCTTAGGCTGCCCTACACTTTGAAATCCACTGCTCATGAGCTGTAGCTAAAGCTGACGGCCGCTCCCACCTTACAAACAGCAGCAGGAGATTGTCAGACAGGTCGAGTTGCGGGAAAATGTCATCAAAGTTTTATCTGCTGCCAACTGTCACCCGTCAGCCTGTTTGTCATCTCACACATAGATTTATTCTTCCTTCCAGCAACCTGCAGCGGGAAATCCAGCACACCTACACAAATGTAGGCCAGCAGAGTAACAGGAAGAGGACCAAAAGCCAGTGAGCGGCTGGAAGTTTTCCTGAACTTCATGGAAGTTTTTAAGCTCCCTGAAGCAGAGCAAGAAGCTAAAAATCACCGGCTGAGCCAAAAGTCTCAAAATCTTTCTCCTTCATTGGGATTTTTATTAATCTTTTGCATTTGTCCCCAACACAGAAGCTCCACTCAGTGACAAAAATATCCCCAAACATGCAGCACAGTCTGCAGGCCTGCTCCTTCTTATAGAGTAAACTCAGGCATGAAGGGTTTCACACTGAAGTCTCACAGTTCACTGATTGAGTTTGATTGCGTTTAGCTTTCATGCACTGACACACTTACACGATGTGCCGAGGCTGCGCTGCTGCAGCACTGCAGACCTGCAGCTGCAAACCATCAACTTCAGTCTGAGTTCAGTAACCGTGTTTATGGTGCCTCTCAGGTTCAGTCGCCTCCAATCGGAGCGCTCACCGTTCATTCAGAGGGAGCGATTCCTTTATGAATCCATCAAGAGCAAAACCATCTACATCTGCAGCAGCTCCACTACTCATGGTGACGGCCAAAGGACCTACAAGGACAGAATGAGCTAACATGAGTGGAGCATCAGCGTTAGGTTACCTGCATCCTCACACTCGTCCACCTTACAGCAGGTCTAAAAGAGCTTCTTAGTAACGGTTACTGGCTTTCACAGCAGGTGGTGCAGAGCTGCTCTGTGATGTCTGTGCGTCGTATCACCGCTGGCTTTGCTGGTGTCACTAACAGAGTCCCTGCAGGCGCAGTGTTATCTTCAGTGTTAATGAGAGTGGATGGTTATGATTTCAGCATTAATGCTGTTTCAGTCACTCTGCCTTTAGCCAGATAATATTCTGTCTTCTTGGAGTTTTCTTTATAGTGGGGGATATTTTACTTATTTTTACGGACAAACAAAAACAATCATTTTAATATTAATGTTATCCCCAACACACTCTGCCTTCTCCACAGGACCCCCCCCCCCCCCCCAGTAAAACATGCCCCCACAAAAATGTAAAAACTAAATAAAAACAAAGCCAACTTTGTCCCTCGAGATCGTCTCCTCTGGTTTCTTCCTGTTAAAGGGAGTTCTTCCTCCCACTGTCACCAGGAGCTTGTTCATGAGGGCTGTTGTGTATATGAATAAACTGATCAGCCAAATGTGTTCATATTCTTCAGCACCTTCCCTGAGAGGAACTGCAGAGCTGGTAATAAGTCTGATTTTCTTTCTTGGGGGTGTGTGTGAAGATGTTCAAAGAGAAGTGGTGTTTCAGCTCGTCCCTCAAATGTCTGAATTGCATCGACTTCTTCGTGAGACAAACTTTTCCCTCTACACGGTTCAAATCAGGCCAAGTTCCCTCCAGGATGGCAGGTAGTGCAGAGCAGGCAGGAAAGCAGGGAGAGTGGAGGGAGACACAGCGGAGCCTCGAGTCAGAGTCGCTGTGAGCTAAACCACAACCATAACTCTGAATCTTTTAGTACAAAGTGTATTAGTTCAGTTTTAAATACAATGAATGCAAAATATTTAGCTGATTGATCTCAGTGATTGTGCTTTTCTCCTAAGTTTATTTAAAGCACGTAAACTCAGCTGATGGTTGCGTATTGATAGTTAAACACAGCAGAGACGCGAGCTGAGGCCGAACGCTTTCTGTTAATCAACGTTAAATAATTTTTAACTTGCAGGAAAAGAACAAATGTTCTCGATAATATCAACGACTCAGGCGTCTGAGTCACGCTCAACAACACAAACACCCTGAACCTGCAAGTTTCCACAGCCTGAGTGATGAAACAGGACAGCTGAGTCACTCCAACCCTGATGTGAAGGTGTTCAGAGGGAAGTGGTGGCTCAAATGTCTCAACTGCACCGACTTCATGACACAAACTTTTTCCCTCTACACAGTTTCACTCAGGCCAAGTTCCCTCCAGCTCTGTAAAAGAAAGACTGCTGAAACATTTTCACTGTGCCTGCCTTTGCTCTGATTAGCAGCAGCACGAGTTTATTTTTGGCTCTGCTGATGTAACAAACCTGAAAGTCTGGACTGTGCAGTCTGAATGTGGATCAGTAATCTGATCGGAGCCAGACCTCTGCGTGCAAAACTAACAAATCAGGCCAATCTTAAAAAAAGACCAAACTAACTGCAGTGAGCGTGCTGCAGATCGGACTGATGAATCTGATCAATTCTGTGTGCAGATTTGCACCATTTTTCACAAACTATGGTGGAAAGCTTAAGGAAAAAAAAATCCTGACACCAGATGACAAAAACAAACAACTTAAAGTTTTAAACAATCTGCATCACTCAAATAATTAATCCAAACCTTTTCATGTAGTCACTGGAAACTCAGACAGGCACGATTTACTCCGTTCCTGCTTCGTTCTGACGTCACGTGTTTATACGGGTGTTTCACCGCCGTTTGTTTATGAATGTGACCTCATTTTCCAGGAGTGGCTGAGCAAGAAACTTTCTGCACCTTCAAAAGAAAAATCAAATGTCTGCTTTCAGTGGAGATAAAAACTAGCCTTTAATACAAACAGACTTTAAACATGGCAGGTGCAGCCGGGACATACAGGAGCGTGTATACACACTGCCTGAAAACCCCTGATGAGGGAAATAAAGGTTTGACACCAAGGACTTTTAATTCTTTTTTAATTTTTTTAAGCAAAATTCTGTTTGTCAACAAAGGGAGTTAAAAAACAAAAACTGAACAAGTCAAACTCAAAGATCTGATCAACAGGCAGGAAGAAGGAAACTGAGATCAGTTCACAGGAAGTTCCTCTTTGAAACCTGAACACAGTGTTTGGACTCAAGTGGAAGAAACCACGGAGAGCAAAGACAGGTTTGTCCACTGCTGAGCTTCCCACAGGTATTATGACACCAAATCCTCTGCAGCAGGTGGCAGAGAAAAGTCCGACACTCCCACTGAGCTTTACCAGGTAAACAGTTGAGTAATGCTGGATTGTTCTCTGCAAACATCTTCATCTTTCTAGATGCACACCTGCAGCTTTGCGTGAGAAATGTGACTTCAAAACCTGCTCACACCACCACGGCGTTTTCTCAGGGCTGCTAAAGCTTAAAAACTGAGCTAGTGTGCATATTTACTAGAGCTCCTCTGCAGGAGGAGGATAAGGTCCTGCCTGAGCAGCAGGGTTAAAACCGTAGCTCAAACTGTCATGTGAGCTCATCCGTCTCTGCTCCACACTCGCCATCGCTGTGGCTGCACTTCCTTTGACGGCAGGTGGGAGCAGCTGCAGTGTGCAGCATCTCACAGGCTCACCGCACCCTCACAGGTCGATGGTTCCTCTCACTTTGAACTTCTTGGCCGAGCGTTCGCTGGCTCGATGCTCAAACCTGCTGCCGTAGATGTGCGAGACGAAGCCGTTGATCTCCACTGCAAACACGCTGCTCCTCTTCGGGATCACTGAGAAAAAAGAAAAAAAAATACATGTAAATCTGGAGGATTTTCATGATGTATGACTCATTACTGCTGCCATAAATGCAGACGTGTTTACACTCCCTCCAAAAGTACTGGAACAGTGAGGCTGATCCCTTTATTTGTGCTGTAGACTGACAACATTTGGGTCAGTCTACAGCAGACATCACCCACTGTTTTCTAATTTGTGCAAAGAAACATCCAGATAAAATCCTAAATACATAAAAGTCATATTATTGGTCACATCATTGCATTAAAAAGGCTCCAACAGCACAAACACGGTCCAGAGGTCCTGGTCAGGGACTCCAGTTAGCTGAGGTGAAGCCTAGCAGACAGCTAGCAGCTACAACCACCTGTGTTAGAGGCCACGCCCCTAATAATGCAAACTTTAAACAGGTGAGTTATAGAAACATCCTCCCCCCATCCAGCTGTTATGAAATCAGTTTTTTTAAACAGTGTTATAAAACCAGGACAGTGAACGCAGGGGAACAAAGAGGAATTCGGTTTCACTGTTATCAGTTACAGGCGATCTTTTCCTGCTGTCACATGCCAAAAATATCTGAAAGGGCCATTGTCTTATTCTGTTATGTATCTTAAAACAATGTTCAGCAACTTCTATGGTTAATTTTTACATCTTGGACAGAGCACCAAAGTGACAGACTCACACTCTTACAAACCAGAGCCCGACACAAGCACCCTGAGGGCTTCAGACCCCTTCTGACCTTTCAGTTTGTCCTCTTTGGTGATGATTTTGAAGACGTGTTTGAACTCTTGCACTAGAATCCCCGAAGTCCCGACATATGATGGACACTTGGACCGCACCACTGCAGCAGGGACAGGAGCAACAAACTGTTAGTGAAGCCTAGCAGCAGCAGCAGCACACTGATTACATCTGAAAGAGCCTGAAAATGAGGAGCTGGGTGGAGCTGGGTTGCAAAGAGGCTTGCAGATGGTAAAGCAGCTTAAATAGTGTTGGATGCACATGATGATGATGTATTTGTGCAACGTGTTGCTGCAGTGAATGATTACTAAATTAATTAAAACCTCCAAATGATGTAATGCAAAGAGTTAAAACTGACATAGCATTAAAGATATTCCTGCATTCATCACTTTAATCCTGGAATTTCTGCGTCTTTATCTCGGAATATTATTCCTCGGCTCTGCAAATCTGTATTTGTGGTTTTGCTTCTGAAGTCAAACACCTGAGAGAAGCTCGAAGTGTACCTGTGATGATGGCTCCGTGGAAGTCCGCCTTCAGGAGCTTCTGCTGCACAGCCTGTGGATTGCTGTGGAAACGGCAGGAGAGTGAGGACTCAGTGGAAGTAAGAGATGAGCAGCTGATGAGGAAAGTCGTTTACCTTGTTGGTTTTAATCCACTGCACAGGTCGATGATGTACTGTCTCCAGAGTTCATGCAGAGGAAGGAAAAGCTCGTATCTGCAATGAGAAGAACAAAGGCAGTGATGCTGGAGAGAAGGGAAGGAGGAGGAAGAGGAGGGGATTGGGGTGGGGGGGCTCTCACCAACCTCTGGTGTTCAGGCTTAATCTCAAAGACCTTCAACTCCCTCTTCTGCCGTGCGTTCAGGCCTTTGGCTTTCATGCCCTTCCTCTTCTCCTTCCTGGGCCGGTTGTAGCCCAGGATCAGGGCCTTGTGGCTCAGCATGTTCTGCAGGTTGAAGCGTTCCGGCCGCTTGATGCTCTTCCTCAGGAACGCCTCGGTGAAGGCCTTCGCTTTGAGGCTGCTCTGAGGCTAAAAACAAAAAAAACAAAAGAGGTTCAGATTATTTTTTTTACCCGATAAGAGACACGAGCAGCATGTGGAGAGGTTTGGTAGAGCCTGTATGAGCGAATTCATCACTCATTAGAAAATTTGGATTCTCAAATATTTTCACATCAATCTGCTGACTTTTATCTAAAATGCTGGCAGTAAGTCTGGATTAAACACTTTAACATTTGCTTACCTCGACACCAAGAACGTCCACCAGCTCACGAGGAACTGGAGCTCGAACGAGAGCTTCTGTGGAGAGGACACAAACATGAAGTCAGCGAGGCCCTGAGCCAGCGTGGGTTATTACACTGAACTAAACCAGGCGTGAAATCACACGTTTACCTGACGCAGAAAGAATAAAATTAGACTGAAAATATTTAGTGAACTTGAAAACCTCAAATAAATGTAAGAACATAGAATAAATTTCCTTATTTTAGTCAGAATTTTCAAACAATAAAAACTCACTCTGGGAAGTGACCAGAATTAAAAACAAAAACTAACTAGAAAATCTAGAATAACTGAAATTCATCTGAAACACGTCTGAAACCATCAACTCATCACTGCATCCACACGGGAAGCTCGAGGTCCAGAAACACATCCAGCTTCTCTGAGCCGAGCTCGTTTAAGGTGGAAACCTGTCCTGACCAACCAGAGGCTGAGCTCCTGTTTGCAGCTCACAAATGGACGCTGTGTCCTCCGGGCTAAAGAGGACAGGGACCACTCAGCTTGTTATCAGCGCTCAGTTCCAAACAGCATCCCTGATGCTGACCCTTATCTATAGTTTAGCAGCAACATCTGCTGTCATTCAGACACTGTCGGGTTCAGGGAAGCTCTTTCTCCTTCAGCAGATGATGAACAAACCGCACCGAGCTCTTATTCCTGCAGTACAGCTCCAGCTGCTAAACTGACCTGAAAACAGTCCAGACCATCACAGCCTGAAAACATCTGGAGCTTCACCAAACCAAAAACAGCACCGAGGAGCAGCTGGAATCCTACACGAACACATCTGGCTTCAAAGTCCAGAACTGACCTCCCGGAGAAGTCCCGATGTAACGCTGCTGATCAAATTTACTTTTATTTTTCAGAATAAAAGTTGTTGCATTTTGATTTTATTGCCGTTACAAAGCATCTTCTCTTTGTTGGAAACACGGCTGTAGAAACCATCAACCTGAAGCCTTTGGCTTGAATAACAGGCCAAAGGTCTCCAAAGATTTAGTAAAGTTGCTGCAGGAAAGGAGACCTGCGACTTCATGAACAACAGCCCAGAAAGGCATAAATATGTGCAGGTGCAAATGTTCTGACTACTCAGGTACAGGTGCTTTCCTGCTGAGTGGCTCAGACCTGGAGCTGGGCCTCACCTGCACTCCGCTTACCTTTCCTGCAGTTACATAAAACAATGTCACTGTAACTTTAGCCTCAAGGAAGGCCATAAAATGTGCCATCCGATCACACCTGGCGCACCTGCCCGCTGGTGACAGGCAGTCGCCGCACGCCTGCGACTGGCTGCTGCGGTGCAGTCGGGAACATTTGGTGCCTCCCTGCAGATCCAGAGTCCCTGTTTGCTCCACACAGAGGTGGAGGCTCCTCCTCTATGAGCAGACTGCATGAACATCCACAGGTGGAGTTTGGGTGCAGCAAGTTTTTCATTTTGGGCACTCAAGCACCCCTAAACTTAAGTATAGTACAGTCTTCTAAAAGTGATGTTATATTGCTTATTATTTTCTGACACCACCTTCTAATATTACATTTTGCTAACTTGTCTGTTGGAGACGGTTCAGGTTGGGCTGCAGGCGGGTTTTAGTGTATTAGACGGTGCACTCTCTCCTGCTGCAGGCAGCCCTTACTCAGTCAGCCCTGCAGCAGGAAGGAGGTGCAGAGGTCACGACACGGATCAGTGGAGCAGATTTAAAGCCACTGTACCTGAAACTGCTCTGATAATACAGGCCACTTTAAAACCGTCTCTAAATCGTGTCACAAACGTTAGCTGCCCCCTCCCTGATCACTCAGGCTTTATCCTGCTGGGACATCAGCGCAGCAGCGAAGGAGCTGAGGCTCATATTTATTTGATTTATTTATTCTGGTCGAATTTGGCGCCATCGTTTGTTTACAGCACATTTACTGAACTGAAGCGCTGACACGACCCTGACTTACTGGAAGAGTGTGTTTTTTTCCCATAACTGGATATACGTGTTTTAGACAAACAACAACAGCAGATCCCACTCAGAGAGGGGAGGAGGTTCCCTCTTAGGTGAAAGGTCGGCAGCAGCCAAATAATTAGTGTTGCTGTAAATATACATAACAGAGATGAGCATACAGAGAGCAAAAGGAAAGCTTCTGTTCTGCCCACTGGTGATGATCTCACGTCACTCAGCTGGTGCTGTACTGTTATTAAAGGTGTACTCTCTCCAACCTCCTCTTATAATCAGGTCTCAGGTACTTTATTTGTCTTAGTAAATCATTTGTTGTCTAGCTGAACATGATGTTTGTGTGTGATTGTCGGTATGAAGAGGCAGTGATGAGGATGGACAGACATGTGGAAGAACAAAGCTAATGGTCTGTGTTGGGTCTGCAGGATAAAGGAGGGGTTTGTGTTCAGGTGTCCCGATCCAGCCTCTGTCCTGCAGAATGCTGCTTTACCTGTGTGACATTTGCTGCTCTGGCTCAGTGTGTTGACAGACTGAGCAGGTTTCTCATATCTGTTTGGTGACGTGTGTATTTTGAAAAAACTTGATCGTTATGACTCAGCTGCTGCCTCAGGTCTCAGCCTAAAACAGGTGATTACACTGAAACTGACGATTCATTTGGAGCAACTCTTACAGACTGCAGCCAATCAGGACGCTTCTGAGAGGACTGGAAATGAGGGTCTGTAAGCAGCGTGTTCATCATTCAGTTTACGAAGTGCAGATGTTTCAAAACACTGCTCCGAAACGTGCTTCCAAACACCCACGTCATGTGACCGCGGCAAAGCGAGGCTTTAGTGCAGGCAGCCTCAAATCCAGGCCTCGTGGCCTGGTGTCCTGCAGCTTTTAGAGGTGTCCCTGATCCAACACACCTGAATCAAATGGCTGAATTACCTCCTCAGTATGCAGTCAGGTTCTCCAGAGTCCTGCTAATGACTTCTATATGTGACTCAGGTGTGTTGAAGCAGGAACACATCTAAAACCTGCAGGACACCAGCCCTGGAGGCCTGGATTTGAGGATCCCTGCTTCAGTGCGTTTCACCCCTGCTGTTCCCAGGCAGCCGGGGCGCCACGATTCCTTTATTTCTTTTTAAATGAACCTCTCACTTTGGGCTCGGCCTTATAATTGCTGAATGAGTTTTTGATACCACCACTTCTATTTATTACAAGCGGACACATGCACGTATAACTCATTATTCTTTACTGTGGACAGAAGAACGATATGGGCGATCCATTCACAAACAGGAGAAACTTTTTCTTTCGGTGCAAAAGTGGATCAACGAGCTCGCCACACGCTGGGACAGCTGACTGAGTGCTGAGAATCCTCAATCCTCCACTTCTTTTGCAATTTTCGAGCTTTAGAAGAAGCTGCACACACTGAAATGACCTCTCTGTATTTTCAAAGAGACGTGAGGGGAACTTCCCAAAGTACCCGCATCCCCCCCTCCGCTCAGGGTCCTCCTCAGTCATGCTGGTCACCATGTTTGCTGCAGAAGCGCCAAACCGAATCATTAAACTGAGCTCGCGCTGCGATAACTGCGGGGTTTTTTTACGTTTTTCATTACCAAATTGTATGAATTTGTGTAACTTATTGTTGAAGTGTATCAGCAGAATTCAGCTGAGGGGCCCAGAGCAAATCGACTGGACAGGCCTGGACCCCCGAAGCCTGTCCATAACACTGACGCTGCAACCTGTGACCCCCACACTGCACAGCGGGGAGGATTCCTACTGTAAATAAATACATTAAAAAAAACAACAACAACAACAAAATACATCCAGGAGACCCATTTCTTAAAAATTCTTGTGACAAATGCATTTTATTTCCTCTGAGGTTTCTGGTGTAAATCTCTCAGCAGGAGAAAGGCTCAAAGCGTCAGACTGAATAAAACACGGTGAATGGACTTATTCTTATATAGTGCTTTTCTCCTCTGAGCGCTTCATACATTTTCCATTCACCCACTGATACAAGCACTTCCATGTGTAACTAAGCTAAGTGCTTATTGTCTAACACTCACACTTGCATCGGAGAGCAACTTGGTGTTCAGTACCTTGTCCAAGAATACTTTGGCATGCAGCTCGGAGCAGCCAGGAATCGAACCGTCAACCTTCCGATCAGTAGACCTGCTCTACCTCCTGATCTACACCCACCCCACATCACGGCCATGTCACAGATATGACATCCACACCAGTATAGGTCACAAATAAAGTGAAGGAGAGCTTCTTCGTGGTTCAGAGGTTGATCAGCATTTATAAAAGTATTGTCAGTGTGAAGAGGTGAAAATGACTGTTGCGATCACCAACATCCAAACTTTTATTCATTTTTGTCAAGGCTGGGGCAGGCCGACTGTGCCCAAAGACAGCTGTTCACTATAAACACAGCATTTTATCTCAGTTTACTTTATAAACTGGTTTATTGTGTGTTCCACTGAACTACGAAGCAACCTCACGAATGTTAACATAGAAGAAATCTGTTCACTGCAGTCACAGCTCCTTGTTTCTCCAAAACATGTGTTGATCATAATTATTGACAGTCAGGTATAATCAGTAGCTTTGTTGTCATTGTTTCACAGAGCAGCATTATCAGGACGTGGCGAAAAACGTACTGGCCAGCAGGTGTCGCTGTGAAGGGTTTCAGATTGTTTCGAAGCTTCCGCGTTTCACAGCCTCGCTGTGCCCATCACTACCGCGCGCGTGTGCGCTAATCACCGTCACACGGACTCACTCACCCTCCATGTCGCGTCTTTGAGTGGAAACCTGAGCTGAAGTCCTCTGAAGATCCACGGACACACGAACCTCCACAACACGCGTGTTTCCAGCACCTCCTCGCGCGTTTCCGGCACTCTTCTTCTTTGCGTTTTAACGGCTGAAACAACCTCTTTTACGTTCAGAACGCCCCCTGCCGAGCCGGAGCCGCAGCGCAGGCTCTGCTGTTTGAACCTCACTTCTGCAGTTTCTCAGAGATGTGGATTGGACCAACTACACATTATATATATATATAGATATATATAGATATAGAGAGAGAGAGAGAAGAGAGAGAAGAGAGAGAGAAGAAGAGAGATGAGAGGAGAGAGAGAAGAGAGAGAGAAGAGAGAGAGAGGAGAGAAAAGAGAGAGAGAGAGAGAGAGAGGAGAGAGAGAGAGAGAGAAGAGAGAGAGAGGAGAGGAGAGGAGAGAGATAGAGAGAGAATAGAGAGAGAGAAGAGATAGAGATAGAGAGAGAGAGAGAAGAGAGAGAGAGAAGAATAGAGAGAAGGAGAGAGAGAGAAGATAGGAGAGAAGAGAGAGAGAGATAAAGAGATAGAATAGAGATATAAAGAGATAGAGAGATAGGAGAGATAGAGAAAAGATAAGAGAAGATAGATAGATATAGAGAGAGATAGAGATAGAGATAGATATATAGATATATGAGATATATGAGATATAATATAATGATAATGATATATATAGAGATATATAGATATATATATAATATAAGATATATATATATATATATATATAGATATATTATATATATATATAATAATATATAGATATCTATATATATATATATATATTTGTTTAAATAGAAGTGAACCTGCAACACTTCCTGTTCCCCTTTTACCTCAGCAAGCTTGTTATTGGGAAATATGAACTGCCACAGTATTTATTTTACTCTGAATATGACGCTTTTACAGCAGTGTGTGTAATAGTGCTGAGTGGAATTTGCGGTTGTTGAGTTTTGTTGTGTCTTCTTCAGAGACAGGAAGAGTGGACTCACTTAAAGATTTCTGTGTTGTACAAAAACATTTTAACGGTGACTGCTGTCACTCTGCTGAATATGAATCGTATTCCTTTAAGAAAAGTGTTTGCAGCCAATATCGTCCCCACACTCTCAGAAGATAAAGTATCTCATTGTAGCTTGGGTGGTACAACAACTTAAAGCTAACCCTAACCCTGACCTGAGCTGCAGCTCCACAAGATCTCCATGATCATTTTACTACAATTACATCAGTAAGTGTAGGCCCAGTTTTAGAGAGGATGGTGGGAACAGAAGAACACTAAAAACATGAGATAATTCAGAAAGCTGCAGGTAAGTGTTGATTCTGTTTAGATATGAAGACATTTCCATCATTAACGGATGCAGAAGAGCCACAAAACACATTTATTTCACGTGATCATTACCTTTGAAGCAACTGAGGCTTCTGAATAATGTCACTACAAAGATGGGATTCAGAAGATAATAAAAAAATAAAATAAAAACTCATCAGTGGCACCAACTTTGAGTTGGGAATTTCCAGAACTTGAGAGTGAAGGAAAAAGAGGAGAGGCACACTACGAGTACAGTACAAGTACAGCCGGCTGATAAAACAAAGAGAAACACAAATAAGATCACAAAACACGTCTTTGAGTTTCTGCAAAACATTTATTTGAAGTCTGTTTTGGGACATTCATGCAAAAGGTGAGTTTTTCCCTTTTTGCCCTTTGAGTAAACAGAACTGAATCCACTGGTTTCACAGCTTGTACCACCGAACTGACTCAGCACAGCACCACTAAACTCTCAGAGGATGTTCATCCAGAGCCTCAGCGCTCCCTGAGCTTCCCTCACTGCTGTCTGCGTGAGAATAGAAAGCATTAACAGACACCTTTGTTTGTCTGAAGCACTTTTCTTTATCTGTGCAGTCTGCCTGACTGATCCTCAGCAGGAAGTCTGTAATCAGATTCCAGTGAAACCTCGTGGCGCGCTCGGCCACAGGCCAAAAACACCACAGATCAGATCTGATCCTTTGAGAGATGAACATTTTTATTTCCCCATGAAGTGCAGCACCCTCACAGACAAAAAGCTGAACAGGTCAGTGCTCTTCTGGCTAAAAGTGTTTCCGGGTTCCTAGAAAATTTTGTCCTTCCATCACAGGAGGGGAAACCCAACAAACAACGCTCCCTGGAACTCCCCTGGAAAACCGCACAGAAGGGCCAAACAAAGCGTCCATCCTTCCAGTGCACTCAGCACTTAAAGAACAACCAGACTTTCCTCTGAGCTTTTCTCTGTCAGACGTCTGTGATGTCTCTCAGTGAAACCGAGCAGCAGAGGACCATCGAAGCTTTACTCAGACTCTGCTCGAGCCGATCTCTTTGTTGCTGCTGGTGAGGAGCTCTGAGCAGGAGGAGCGTTTCAGCACCTCAGGCTGTGAGTGCTGAAGGTCCCGACCTGAAGTCAGGGGCAGCCTAAAGACGAGCAAGTCAAGGAATCTGAGTCAGACACATGCACAGTACACATAACAACACCAGACAGGAGCAGTGTGCAGGTAACACAGGAGGGCGTGAGGAACCCATCTGGGCTATGATAGGCTGAACACAGCGACAGCAGCCGAGTCCCTGCAGGGTTCATCAGACCGCTGCTGTCGCTGCTCCCTGCAGCTTCTGTCTCTATGTCTTTGTGTAGGTTCTAGTTGCAGAACAGCTGGTGTCTAATTGATGAAGATGACAAAGATGATGAAATATCCACGTTTCCTGGGGCCTGTAGGGCTGTTTATCCATCTGGATAGTTTTGATGCGAGTTGCCCTGTTTTGGAGATGTCAGCTCCCCTCCCTTCGTTAGGACAGCATTAAATGGCACCCGGGCCTTTAGAAAACCTCAGACGAACACAAATGATTCTGTAACTTGATCCACAAAGGAAACATGGGGATAACTAACACTCCAGCTCCACTCAGAGGAGATGCCATCAGTGTTTGCATCATAATCATGGACAGAGTCACGCTTCCTTCGGCTCAGTGACTCAGTTGATGGACGTCAGTTGCAGACATCTCTGCAAACCTGGACCACTCGCAGCAAACCAGTGGAGATCAGTGCTGATTAAACCTGCAGCCTGGAGTGGAAAGTGTCAAAACTGCAAGAAAGTCATTAATATCTTACAATTTTTTAAATAACACAACTACTCCAGGGACTGTGATCCCAGTTTTAATATGAAGGAGTGAAAACATTTCTCCATCTGAAGAAACTGGTTGAATCCAGTGATCTGTATTTTTTTAACATCTCCCAGGCTGCTGCTCCTCTGTGGGGTAAATTCATAAAATTTAAAGGTCAGATATTTAAGGTTTGTATTAATTAGTCGGCCCTACTCGAGCCTTTAGCTCCACCCCTGAGTTAGATGAATAAACAGCGCTGCAGAGGAAACGTGTGTGTTGGATTTTTAGGGATGCATTAAACCTGCAGGTTGTGCTTTCCTGATCTGACCTCTGCAAGGTTATCAAACAGGACAGACGCTAAAGTCCTGCCCCTCAGTTTGTTCTGTGGAGAACGATTCGCTCCGGTAATACTGATGCAGCTCTGTGCAGCTCTCAGAGCTGCTGTGACTGAGGAAATGAACCGATCCGATGCTGTAAAAGCCGAGTTTCACTCTGCAGTTGATAGTTTCAGGGTGGACGGCCGACAGTGAAGACAGATCTGCATTAAAGCAGCAGTTTGATGAGGTCATGTTCTTGGATTATTTTCGCTGTCTGTGCAAATCTCAACATTTCAGAGACCGAAGCCTCCTGAAGGTTTGGTGGTTCATACTGAAGCTCCGTGAGCAGCGTTACATCGCAGGCTGTTTTGGCAGGTCTGTAAAATGTGGATCTGACTGCAATTTCACACTTTGACTTTTCCTTTTTAAATACAGTGGAGTCAATCACAGTGGTTTTACTCAGAAATACTAAAAACAGATTTACAGTAATCTAAAATGGCACGGAGGCAGAGCTTCGACCTCTCGGTGCGTCCGCAGCAGCGTCCTGACTGCAGGTGAGCGCCCGTGTCACCACTGCAGGTGCAGGTGTGGATGCTGGTGCAGCTGACAAACTAATTCCTCTTCTGTTGGTTCTTGGATCTGCCCTCTGCAGAGACACAGGACGCACACACAGGCAGTGAGCCGTGGGCCCACCAGCACATTTCACCACTGGATTCATAAATAAATAAATAATAAACGTCCACCTGAATATGAGCTGAACCGAGGTTTCGTATCTGATCCTCTCCACATCAACAACAGAGCAGCTGTGACTGCGATCCCACTTGTAGATGAAGTTCTGTTAGAAAAGAAAGAAAACTTTAAAAACGCACTGAAATGTGCAAACAAAGCATTTTAGAAAGTTTAAATCTGTGCAGCGTGTGGCTGAAGAACGACTGTGATCCTCCACCAGGAAGAAGCTACAGCTCGACTCAGCAGAGCCACAACGCCTCCTGCAGGCATGTTCTCCGGGATTCCTCTCACTCCCAAAACATGATCTATGAATTCCTGCTGCCAGGTAATCGGAGCCAGAAGCAAAAGGGAAGCTGCCTGACATTTTCTGACAAAGTTTAGCTGCTGCCTGCTCACTGTGTGCGAAGGAAGTTCCTTCTCGTGGACTTCAGGTATTAAAGAAAAGAGGAGGAAGTCTGTGCTGAAGCAAAGTGGTGGAGCTGCATGATGAAGGTACTAAAGTGTGAAAGTCAGACTGGAGTCATTAATAAAATAATTAAACTGATGAAATCCAAATATTTTCTGAGGCAGAACTTTGATTCCCTGATCAGAGGCATAAATGTGGTTTAATCTCAGGCTTAAGCATGAGACCAAGACTTACAGAGTCTGAATGAATGAGATTAAAATCCCAGCTGTATGAAACAGTGAATGGTTTCTACATGTCGACTCCAGCACCATCACTACTCCATGACCTATGACCTTTTAATGTCCCCCTAACATGTTTATTTAAAATTAAGTGTTAAAAAGGTCGAGTTGAGCTAACGAAGCACATTTATCTGTGACTGAGAGCTCGCTCTCTCCCTCGAAACGACCTTTTTCTTATCCCAGTTTATTCAGGGTGTCTTTTTCCAGATAAATATTTTGATCCTTCATCTCTGTGTCATCTTTATGCTGCACTGATGAAGATGAAGAACAAAGCTTTTTCCAATGACTGAGTGAGTCTGTGTTCTCTGACCTCTAAGATGAGCGCCACAAACAAGTTGACCCACATGACCGAGGAGGTGAGCCACCAACACACAAAGTAGATCTTGGACCACCTGAGAAATAAATCATCATCATCATCATCATCATCATCATCATCATCATCATCATCATCATCCTCCTCCTCACAGTAACCATCATAATTAAGCTGCTGTGCCTGTAAACTGCCGGTTTCTTACTCTGTGGTGTATCTGCTGTAGGCGTCGATGAAGGCCTGCCAGTTGTTCACCACCATGACGTCGTAGAGTAAAATGATGGCAGCCTGAGCAGAGAGAGGGGGGAGAGGCGCTTCAGCAGCCCGCTGCACTACAAACACGTCTAATCTGAAAGTTTCTGAGGATTTCTTTGAAATAATTATCAAAAATGTGCCTGTAAAACATCACCAACATCCTGAAATTCATCAGTTCACATTAATCAATGCAAATATGGTTTTAATACCAGACTTGATCCTGTAAATGTAAGCAGTGAGAAGGCTTACTAAAATAATACTAATCTTTATTTATACAGGGAAAAAGCTTCACAAGAGCAGCAAAAGTGACAGAAAGGCTCAAAGATGAGAACTATTAAAAGCTCTCAGATTTCCTGCTGCAGATCAGATCAGAAAACTTCTGAGCATCTAAAAGGTGTGTGCAGGTACGCACGAGGCGCGATCAATAAAACGTAACGTGATCTCAGACACGCTGGGAGGAAAACCTGCCTCTTGGCTGATGTCAGGCTGCTGATTCTGCTCAGTCTGGACTTTGTGGACTTTGGGTTCTGACAGGTGAGGAGGTGTTTGCACTCATCCAGGTGAGACGAGCTAAAAACCTGTAACAGTTACTCACAGCAAAGTCATCGAAGTTGTTGGGCCAGTATTCGAGCTGCTCGTAGGTCCCGCACGCCATGCTGAAGTTAGACGTGGTGTTCTCCGTGGAGCTGCAACACACACACACACACACACACACACACACACACACACACACACACACACACACACACACACACACACACACACACACAGTGATGACAGCATGTCCTCATGAAGTGTTTGGATCTCTACAGGTGGGTTACAAATCTTACACATTTTCCTTTAATGTGAAAGCAAACTTCCATCTTTTCTGTACAGTCTGTGGCTCTCAGTGCAGGAGGCTTCTTACCTGGCGTCAAGAGGCGGTTTGATGGCGCCCTCGAAGAGCCAGATCCCAAACACAGCAAACACATAGTACACCACCTGCACACAAACAGCTTTTACTGTTACAGTAAGTCTGGGGACATTTCAGAAGGGCGCCGAGCAGCTGACTGAAACATCACTCACCACCAGGATCCCTGCAAACGCACGCAGGTTTTTCACCAGGTCCAACAGCGTGCTCGCAACCAGGGCCATGAGCTGCAGAGCAGGAGGCAGAAAAGGACACGTGTGGAGAAATGAGCTGGTGAGGAGGCTGCAGTGTGTTTACATGAAGACAGAAGACACAGAGCAGCGATTTGCTGTGTTTTACTCTTTGCTGCCATTTTTCCTTTATTCCAGCCACTGCAGTATAAGATGAGGGAGTCTGAGCTGCTTCACATCAAAGCTTTAAACTGAGACTTTTTACTACTTCATGAATTCACTACTTCAGGATGACGCTAAACCGCATCCTGCAGCTATTCCAGCAGCACGGCTTCAGAGGAGTCCAAGTGCTGAATCTGCCTGCAGTCCAGACCTTTGACCAGCTGAGAACATCTGGAGCATCAGGAACTCAAAAATAGGACAAAGCAGCCCCAGGACTGCTGAGCAGCTAGAATTCTCTATCAGACAGAACGGGACAACATTCCTCTCCCAAAGTCCAGCAGCTGTGTCCTCAGTTCCAGATGTTTATGGACTGATGTTAAAGCAGAGCAGAAGCTGCACAGCTGGAAATATGGCCCTGTAACAGCTTTAGCGACGTGATGCTGCCATCAAACTCAACATGAACTCAGATTTATATTAAAATAGTTCATTTTCTCACTTTAAATATTTGATATGTTGGGAATAAAATATGGGTTCATGAGATATTTATATTTTACACAGTGTCCTGACTTTTTGAAAGTGGGAGTCTATTTTTATCCTTCATGTCACTTTGTTGAAAACCAGATGAAGTCAGATGATTAACGGGGCCGTCCTGTTAGCTTTACTGTAACTAGAAGATGAAGCGGTCCATCGGGGGCAGCGTGAAGGATGCTGATTCCCAAACATCCTGAGCTCGATAAACTGAAGCTCCAAAGATGCTGAAAAAAATTACCCTGATTGTCAAAGATGAAACTGAAGACATTTTGAGTGTATCTATATTTGGTTTTGGCCTTTTTTTAAGTACAAAGCACAAAATCTGCTTTCTGTTTTCCAGCCTGTTTATTCTGACACAGATGATGCATTTTGATTGGTGGGTTGGAATGTAAACAGCTGAGCATCATCATTGTCGTGCTCGTACCTTGATGTCTGGGATGATGCGCAGGAAGCGGACGACAATCAGCAGGTTGACCAGGCGGATCATCTCCCACAGCGACAGCACTCCGTGAGAGGAGGGCTCCCTGCGAGCACACAGAGGTCAGAGGTCAGGTTCTCAGGCACATCTTTACCTGAACGTGTGTTTTTACTGGACCTTTACGAGTGTGTGTTTAGTGTCTTTGAACCGCCTGAGTCTGAGTTCAAAAACTGAATTCTCAGTTCAAGTTTTACATTTGAAACATGTGAGGTGAGATCTTTTTGACTCGCTCACTGGACTTGAATCACAACAAAAATACACAAAATAAACTTAAACACAGATATAAACACAAACCTACCACTGAGAGTACGGAAGCCTGTAGGTGATAAAAATGGTGACCTGTAGGGCCTGAAAGAAAGCAAACAAAAGGAATTAGCACTCATGTTTCAGTTCTCACTCTGCAGCTTCATTTCAGAGCGCTCTGTCGACACAGGGAGAAAACAGGAAGCACGAGGTGCTCTTCCTATGACATCATAACTAATGTTGCTCCAGCACCATCAGCAACCAGGCTGCTGAGATGTCATAACTTTGTGACGGTGGGAAACAAACTGGCTACCTGCTATTTAACCTTAAACAGGTGGAAAACGGTGAACAAAAAAGATCAAAACTCCTGAAACTGAAAACATCCTCCGCACACACAACACTGTGCAAAAGTCTTGAGCGCCCTAATTTCTTTCCATTTTGCTGGAAAAAGAAGAAGTGGGTGCAACAACTGACACATCTGCAAACCTACGTGACGTGCAGGAGGCTTTCTAAGGTAAACAGAGTTTGTGCTGTACAGGCTGTGTGCCTGCAGATGTTCCCATTATTCAGTCTTTTTAAATAAACCTCTGCTCGCGTTGGTTCCTGATTATCTGTGACCATCAGCACGGCCTTCACCCTCTCCATATTTTACAAATGTTTGTCGCCAGAGTCGGAACACAATTAGGAAAAAAGGCTTTGAGATATGCTGCTCTGCAGCAGGACCTCAGACTGTCGGCAGCTTTGATGCCCAGTATTAAATAATCAGAGTGTGAGCGGCGTTACCAATAACAGGACGGTAAGGAAGCCGTCGAAGATGTTGTTCCTGTAGGACAGGTACGCCTTCCAGCCAAATGCAAAGATCTTCACACACATTTCAAACAGGTAGTACAGGATGAAGCACAGGTTGATGATCTGGAGGTGAGAGAGTGACATCAGTTCATTGCTGTTAGTTTGAGCAGGAAAACCTACAGATTCAGAAAGATCTCAAACTCAACACACTTTTAAAGAGGCAATCTCAAAGACTTTGTACTCAATAAATGCGAAGTCACTATCTCTGATCTCTGATGAAGGTGCTGCAGTGTTTGTGGTCACGGTGTCTGGAGAGGCATCCCTGTACTAACAGGTGAAAGGTCAACCCTGACAATCACAGGAAATGAGCTGTCTGTCAGTGAGTTTACTGCAACAAGACAACAGATTTCAGGTCGTTATTGGCAGCGACAGCTTGACAGGAAGTCAGATAATGAAGGAGCTGCAGTCAACAACAGGTAATAACTTCTCAGCCAGGTAACCACAGCCTGTAGATAAAAGATGGATGAAACCACCATGTTGGTGTTTGGGAGCCAAAAGTGACCATCTGGATGACAGGGTGGAGTACTGAGGAGCCTGGTTATCAGCCTGCATCCACGGGCTGTACAGGAGTGTCTCTCTCTCTCTCTCTCTCACACACACACACAGACACACACACACACACACACACACACACACACACACACACACACACACACACACACACACACACACACACACACACACACACACACACACACACCTAATTATCAGTAACATCCAAATAAAAAGAATCTCACTCAGCAAACTGGAGCTCCGCCTTCTTGGACGGTCTGTTAGTCCAATGAAGCCACAGCAGCCATATTATTGGTCAGATAATTGCATTAAAAATGCTCCAAAAGGCTCCAACAGCACAAACATGGTCCAGAGGTCCAGTTCAGGGACTCCAGTTAGCTGAGCTGAAGCCTAGCAGACAGCTAGCAGCTACAGCCGCCTGTGTCACCATCCACCTGTCAGTCAGAGAGGCCACACCCCTAATAATGCAAACAGGTGAGTTATAGAAACATCCTCCCTCCTACAGCTGTTATGAAGGAGGACATTATCCACAGAGACCAAAGTAGTTTCTGTATCAGCTGTAAACATGTTTATTTGGGAGTCTATGGGGACTGACTCACTGCTGCCTCTGCTGGACTGCAGAGGAACTGCAGCTTTAGTGCTTCATGTTTTAGCATTTCCATTTAAACAGGTCTCATTTTGTTGACTTATTTAACACTCAGCTGTCACACTGGGTTGTTTTCTTGGATTTTTTTCTGGATTTGGTCCTGTGCAGCTGGAATATGTGAACTGCATTTTTGTCAGGGAGTTTCTGGGATTCTTGTTTGTTGGCTTTTCCCTGACCTGAGGCGTTGCAGTTGCTGGCACTCCATTTTTTTCAGCCCCATAAGTTGATGATTGGAGATGACCAGCTCATTTCTATGTGCTCACAGAAAGATCAACCAGGGGTGAAATCTTTGAGATCGCCACTTTAACGGTTTAAAAATTCAGCACATTTACACTAAAGTGCGACTGTTTTACCTCCAAGACAAAGTTGTCTCTCTCTGCTGTGGACTTTTCAGAATTCAACACCAGGACAGTCTGAAACACACACACACACACACACACACACACACACACACACACACACACAGCTTCTGTTACAACAGGCCGACCTGCTCGGTCAAGGAGAGTGTGTGTGTGTGTGTGTGTGTGTGTGTTACTTACACATATACACACAACATTGGCCAGGGCCACAGCATTTCCAAATATAACGAGATAGTAGTGACTGAAGATCAGCTGGAGTCTCTGCAGGGTCGGAGAGCTGTACTGAGGCAGAGGAGGGTGCTGACACACACACACACACACACACACACACACAGAGTCAGATACAGTAACAGAGACATAAAGCTGAATGCATGTCTGAGCCCGTGTGCCCAGCTCTACCTCCTTGATGCAGTCTTTATCGAGTTCATCAAAAATCTTGGTGAACTGCTCTCGATCCATGAAGCCGTCGTCTGTGTACTGCTGCGCTGCCTGTTGTGTAACAAGAACGGGAAGAGAGGCTCTTTTAAATTAGTTTTATTGTGAAAGACCTTCAGGAGGCTGAGCTGGAGGTGGCAGAGCTGAAGATGCTCAGCTCTTCACTGGGAGCGAGCAGGATAGATGGAATTAGAAATGAGTCCAGAGATCTGCTGTGGCGCCCCCTAAAGGGAGCAGCTGAAAGAAGAAGAATGTTCTTCTTATTGCATAAAATGAGATTTATTAAATGCACCAAAAAGTTTCAGTGTTTAGTTTAGTCTGTTTGACTGAAGAACTATAAAACAGATATGAAACGTTCTCAGAGGCTGGGCTCGGCCCAGCTTAGACGTGATGAACGTCTGGAGTTAATCTGGGTTTGGCTTCGGGAATTTTTGGAAGAATGTTTCAGGAAACAGCATCATATCAAAAATACAGCAGACAGAAGTAAAAAAACTCAGGCGAGATCATCATGATGTTCCCGGGAAACTAATCTGGATCCTGTGACTCATTTTCCAGCTGCTGTGGAGGGAATTTTCAGCTTTGGTGCCGACAGTAATAAATGATAATAATTCAGAAACAAAAAGTAAGAAAATATTTGTAAGAATCTGTCAGACTGTACCAGTTTTAGGTAAATCTGGAGTGTAATATGCTCTTTTATGAAAAGAATAAAAAAGATCCACCTATGATGTTTTTAGTCGTTTACATGAAGCGTGATGTTCTGATTGGTTTAATAATCTTCAACCAGAGCAAAAAGCCTCAAACTGATTTGGGGGGAGAAGAAAGCTTTGTGTAAAAAAAACTGCAACTGAACTGCTCCTCAGCACAGTCTTTGTTTTTAACACAAACTCGGAATAATGATCCAGTTTAAGAGATGAGATGATGAAGGCAGATGTAGGACATACTCATCAGTTTTGGCATATTGTGAGTGAATAAATAAAAACACCTGAAAGTATTAAGTCGCTCTCCACGGATCAGAACAGAAAGAGAAATGTCATTCATTTACTTGTGCTGTAAAAATCTGTGTGTGTGTGTGTGTGTGTGTGTGTGTGTGTGTGTGTGTGTGTGTGTGTGTGTGTGTGTGTGTGTGTGTGTGTCAGCTCTGACCGTAGTGATGGCTGTTCTGTAGTAGCTCTTCATCTTCACTGTGGACATCACCTGCAGCACAGCACCAACACAAACACGCGCCCTAACAGAGAGAGGAGTGTGTGAGTCCTTCTTGTCCTCCTGAGCCTGATCGGAGCTCTGACAGCTCCTCATACTGAAACACTTGCTCTGAAGTGATGAGAAGAACACTTGTGAGAGTCTTACCCAGCAGCCTGTTGGGCTCCCTGACAGGTGAGGACCTGGAAAGCTGCTCGGATCCCGAGTCGTCTCCTCAGGATGGACGTCTGGACCGACATCTGGACAAAAACACGAGCAGAAAGATTTTGGGAAACACCTGTGAGGACCATGTGATCCTGCCTTTGCCACTCAGGGCTGCCTGGTGGTGATGGTCAAGGATCAATGCTGTTTTCTTCTCATGTCTCAAAATCATATGTGGAGATTTCCCTAAATGTCTGACATGATTTCTCTGACTCCACATTAGAAGGAGCTGTGTGTGTTTCTGCTGCTGCGGCTTACAGGACTACACTGTTAGAATGCAGTTAGA
The DNA here is from genome assembly GCF_007364275.1 of Archocentrus centrarchus. Lineage (NCBI taxonomy): Eukaryota > Metazoa > Chordata > Actinopteri > Cichliformes > Cichlidae > Archocentrus > Archocentrus centrarchus. The sequence goes on from NW_022060260.1 coordinate 1,551,623, forward strand.
CGCCTCTACTCCTCCAGCAGGTGGCAGTACTGACTCACTTAGGAGTGTAAAACCGCCACAGTGATGCTTTCAAGAGCATCATGTCATTTAGTTTCTGAGGCTTCACATGGCTTTAGAGGACTGTCCTCCTGGTTTCCATTTGAACCTTGAGGTTCAGACTTGAGTCAAATGTGTCAGAACTTCACAAACTGACATAAAAAAACAGCGGGACGTATGATAATGTGTTTCTTCACTTAGCGCAGACTTATTCACAGCTGATCCTCCTTAAGGTGGTCCATTCTGCATCTTCTACATGCAATCCACCTCTACACAGTTCCTACACCTGATTCTGCAGGTTGTAAACTGCATGAAAAGTCCTGCAAACTTCTTTAAGACCACTTTAAGATGTGGGGAATGCTACTGTGCCTGTGAATCATCTCGGTGCTCTGCAGGGTCAAGATACGAGCACGCAGCAGAGAGAAGGGGCTTCCTGGTTGTACCGGATCATTTTTCATTAGAGTCAGCACAACTCAACAGCAGGAGGAAAGTCTGCGACGTGTTAGCTTTCAGGCGTGAGGAGAGGAGACGGAGGAAGAAAAATCCTGTTTCCAAAGATGAAAATGTGTTTTAAGGTGTGAGAAACTTCACAGCCAAACAGAGTTTCTTCAGTGCACAGCTGTGAGGTCTCATGTAGATCTGTAATCAGTATGGATTATTGTGCTTATATATGTATGTGTGTGTGTGTGTGTGTGTGTGTGTCCCTTGGTGTGATCTCATTTCCTGTGGCCCTCACTGAAGCAGTTTAACACCCCTGAACTAAACCTGAAGTTGTGCTTTCTGCATAAACCGAAGAACGAAACAATGAATAAAAACGAAACATGCAGTTCAGCGTGGCAGTCGAACTGTGGTCTCGTGTGTGTATGGGGGTCGGGGTGGGGGGTTGGTGTTAGTGGTGGGGACTTCCAGCCTCCAGAAAAATTGACTCTGTGCCCCAAAAAACACAAATAAATGGAATGAGACCTTTCTGCAAACAAAAAGAGGAAACTCCACATCCAGGAACATGATTTAATATGCTTTTCATAAACTATGCTGAGGTTGCGCTGTGCATTGTGGGAAATGTAGCTGGATCTAACATGGGATCCTACCTCTTCTTCTACTGTGACCGTAGGTTTTATGGGAACTGCCTCTTATAATGAACGCCAGCTCACTGACAGTCATCACACAGCATTACCTCATGTTATGAAATCACCATTCCTCGTGACTGCTTCCCCTCCTTCCCTGTTTTTTTCCCGTCCCGACACAAAACACACGTCATAGGTCAGTGACACACCCGCTTTTCCAGCCTCGGGCAGCAGTCGCCATGTGTTCAGTTAAAATAAAACCCTGATGCATGCTAATGATGGCTGACAAGTACAATCAAAGACGGTGGAGCTGGAAGAGCCCAGTCACTGGACGAGTGACTCACCAGCAAATATCCCCTGAACTGGTTGTAGATGATGGCTGTCAGTAAGTTCATCAGACAGTAGGTTCCTGCCAGGAAGACACACAGATCCCCTCTGAAACATCTCCATCAAACACATTTTTAATGCTGATATCATAATTAATCGCTGCTTACCGATGACACTGAAGGCCACAAAGAAGATGGCGTAGCCTCTGTTTAGGGAGTAGGCTGGGATCATCACTGTGACACAGCAAAAAAAGGTGATCAGTCAGATCCAGTAAAAATAAACAGTACTGACTGTGGAAGCTGATCATGTGACTGATTGTGTACCATCAGGGTTGTTGGCTGTGGTGAGCAACACCAGCAGAGAGGTCAGAGAGTTCGGCAGGTTCCTGAAGTGTAACTCCCACTCGCCGTTCTTCTTCGAGTCCTGAGCGCAAACACAGAGACGGAGCAATGAACCGACACCGACACCTGCAGTTCCTCTGCAGTCCAGCAGGGGCGCCACAGCGGGTCAGTCCCCACAGACTCCCATGTTAAAGCTTTCCAGCAGAAATAAGCATGTTTACAGCTGATACAGAAGTTGCTTTGGTCTCTGTGGATAATTTCCACCTTCATAACAGCTGTACAGGGAGGATGTTTAAATTATACTTAAAAACCTTTCAGTGGTTTTTAATCAAAATTCCTACACAGCTGTCGAGCTCACACCGTCAGGCTTGTGAAACAGGTAGCTGTGAGGTGGGAGGATGGTGGTCTCCATGTTGTGCTTGACTAAATCCTGTAAAGGTTAATAAAAATGTGCAAAACTGAGGCTTTCAGCCTCCAGAAGACTTCACTCTGTGCCTCTAAAATACACATGATTAGAATAAGACCTTTCTGGAAACAAAAAGAGAAAAATGTTTAAATTATACTTAAAGTTTGCATTATTAGGGGCGTGGCCTCTCTGACTGACAGATGGGAGGCTTCACCTCAGCTAACCTGAGTCCCTGAACTGGATCCCTGGAGCATGTTTGTGCTGTTGGAGCCTTTTGGAGCATTTTTAATGCAATTATTTGACCAATAATATGGCTGCTGTGGCTTCATTTCATTTGTAAATTCATCTTTTATTTGTAATTGATAAACTACTTTGACAGAGCTACAGAGACAGGGGTGTACACACACACACACCAGGGCCGTATTACCGACCGGGCGAGTGGGGCTGGCGCCCCGGGGCCCATGGATCCAGGGGGCCCAGGGGGGGGCCCAACAACAATCCAGATACCGATGTCGATGCTGATTGCGATAGAGCCCTCTATTCTAGGATCTTCTTTAGTTGTACTTCTTTAGTCTATAAGGGTTAACTGAAATGGGCTGGGGGGAGTGACAGCAGTCAGAGGGCCCTCGGCCACAGGACATAGGAACCAGAGGGCCCCTGGGCCATGTCGTACAGCAACCAGAGGGCCCCTAGGCCACGGAGGACGGCAATCAGAGGGCCCCTGGGCCACGGGGGATGGCAAAGGGCCCCTGAACCACGGGATATGGCAACCAGAGGGCCCCTGGGCCACGGGGGACGGCAATCAGAGGGCCCCTGGGCCACTTGGGACGGCTATCAAAGGGCCCCTGAGCCACGGGATATGGCAACCATAGGGCCCCTGTGCCACAGGAAACAGCAATCAAAGGGCCCCTGGGCGATGCGGTACGGCGACTAGAGCGCCTAGGGGGACAGCAATCAAAGGGCCCCTGGGCTACAGGATATGGCAACTTCGACTGTTCTTGACTCTGCCAATTACGAACTGTGAAGGGGAACGGTCATTCTCCAGAATGGCTCGAATAAAAAATGAGCTCAGGATGAAAATGACCCAAAATCGTCTGAACTCCCTCTCACTTCTTGCAATTGAATCACAGTTTGTGCAACAGCTGAACTTTGATGAGTTGGTAGATGATTTTGCACGAAGGAAGAGCAGAAAGAGACTTTTGTAGGGGAGTGTGTGTCGGGGGGGGGGGGTGGTATAGGCTCGGAGCGGGAGGGGGGGGGGGGGGGGGGGGGGGGGGGGGGCCTTGCAATCTCCTTGCCCCGGGGCCCAGACCCACCTTAATCCGGGCCTGACACACACACACACACAAAACATGTCCATACAAAGCCACTGTGTCAGCTGTTTGGTGTAATTAACAGGGTGTGTCTGCAACCCTGAACTCACCTCAGTTTTAGGGAACAGCAGCATGCCGATCATGGTGAAGAGGCAGAGGTGGAGAGCCAGCAGCAGGATGACACTGCAGAGACAGAACACACACACACACACACACACACACACACACACACACACACACACACACACACACACACACACACACACACACACCAAAACTAATCAAGACACCCTTTCTCCTTTATATTTATATATATCATCCATCCTTTCTCCTTTTCCACACACTCTTTGAGGCTGGAGCCTGTCCCAGAAACTCTGTGAAGGCCTGCAGTGTCACTGTGGATGCAGTGTGCGGCACACTGTTAAAACTGCCTGTATTCTTATTGTTCGTCTTTTTGGAAATGGATGATTCATTAATGTGAGCATTTCCTCCTGCTGCTTTACAGTAAAGAATTACAGGTTATTATGCAGGTGAGTCTGACTGCCTGCTCTGCACCAAACGAGCACTCTGACTGGAAAAGTTAACGCTCCAGTGACACGTGTGTCACAGAGAACAACTTCAGTTTGTGGCCTTCGTCGGGTCATCCACCACCTCAAAACACACCTGTGGAGCATAAAGGTGCTTCTTCTGAACGTATCCTGCCCTCCTCCTACAAGATCCAGACCTTCCACATCTTTCAAGACCTTTTCAGATGAGGAGTCCTCTCAGTCTCTGAAGAACTGCTTACCCTCCATGGTGAGAGTTTAGTTCTTTAAAATATTTACTCATATCAAACCAAATTTTAATCCCATGTTTAATGCATAGATATTTAGTCCTTGTTTACTTTGTTTTCACTGTCGGAGTATGAGCTCATGGCAAGAGGTGGTTTTAGACCAGAAGGTTCCACATGTGCCAGTGAGGAGCATCATCAGCCCAATCACACAACAGGAAATCTGCACAAAGGCCAGTGTGACAGAGATCCTGGCTCGAGCTGCCGGCACTAACAGCCTCCAAACTTTATTTTTCCACTTTTTAAATCGATTTTTGGTATAAATCTCAGTCGGAGCATCACCGGTGTGTGGCCATAATTTGGGGACGCAGAGAGAGAAGTGAGAGTTCTCTGACATCTCTAGTGGGTTTTTCATTTGATGAATACTGAAGTGAAACTAGGGATAAGAAACCACGCGTGAGTTTCACTCCAGATTCAGCTGATAAAGACTGACCGACGTGCCGCACATGCCAGTATTTTAGTTTGCTAAGAAGGACCTGCCTCTCGGTGATGCTCTTCCTGCTCGCTTTTCTTCTCTGAGCCAATCAGCACCTACAGTATGTCCCTCCTCCTCATCCAGCTCTCCACCTGTTTACTCTGCACCCCCACCAAGCAACTGCACTCCAAAAATGGTTCTTATCAGGTTCTCCAAAGATTCATTATCAACTGAAGAACCCCTTTATTTGGAGCATGGTTCTGCTGTAACTATCACTTCAACCATAAATGCATCTATTTTCTGAACTAATAGTTGATTCTGTGAAAAAGCTTAAAGAAATGTGTCCATCACAGTTTCTCAAATCATAAGTTGAAACCTTGAAATGGAAGAGAATTGTAATACACTTCATATTTTCCTTCATTGACTTTTTTCCTTGAATAATTACGAAGTGCTCTTATAAAAATAGCTGTAAATGCGTCCCTGTGGGTCATGACGGAGGAGTTAAAGAAATGCTCATGTTTTTGTGTAATGACGCTTGAAGGTCACACAAAGAAAAAGTGTGAATAAGAGGTCTCAGATACCTGGCGATCTCCGGCAGCGTCCTCTTGATGCACTTCAGAGTCTTCTTCATGAGCGAAGAGTTCTGCAGGAGGAAGAACGGTCGGAGGAGCCGCCGCACTCTCAGTTTCTGATCGATAAAGCAAAGAGGGGACAGAGAGGAGCTGTTACCATCCATCCCTGCTCATACACCTTTATTGGCTTTATTTTACCTTGTTTACTTTTACCTCAGTGTTCCCTGACCTTTAACCTTTCCATCTTCATTCATCAGTTTAAGCAGAAAAATGAAACCTCACTGAATGAAAAATTTCCTATCATTTTATTTCCCTTCTTATCACCAGGTGTGATTCTTTTTGCTGAATTCTGCTGTTTGAGAGTGTGAGTCTCACCTCATCACACATCATGCTGACAGACAGCATCCAGTCGATGACGGAGATCGAAATGACCACAGTGTAGCCAATCAGCCATTTGGTCTTCCTGAACTCCTCCCAGCCAATCAAATAGCTCTGAGGACAAACGATTCAGGAAGAAGGCAGTGGACAAATGAGATGTTTACTCTATAAAATGTATTTTTCTATGTTTCCTGCTGACCCTCTGCTGCTTACCTTAACAGCGACATCTAGAGAGAAGATGATGAGGCAGATCATCTCGATGCTCTCTGTGACGCCACAGGGAGGCTGCCAGGGTGGAGAGCGATGCCGGGGGTCCGAGGAGATGGACAAAGAGGACGGGCGCTCCACAAATGCCAGCAGCAACACCACCGTGATGGTCAGACCCAAACTCCTGAGGCAGGGAGAGAGAGAGGAGGGGAGGGAAAACCATCTGTCTGTAAGAGGCTGTTTGAACCAGACCCATAATGCTGAGAGCGCTCAGTTACAGCTGGTATCTATGGTCACTTTTCCAGTGCTGGTGAAACAGAAACATACAAACACTGAGTGGTTTTACAGCGACCTTTAAACTGTTATCTGCAGATTACAGTGCCATGAAAAAGTAACTGCCCCCTAAACCTGATAAAAGGCTGTTATTAATGCTTAATAACAGCAAGAACTGTAATCAAGTGTTGGTGATAACTGGCAGTGAGTGTTTCCCATCACTGTGCAGGAACTTTGACCCCCTCTTCTTTGCAGAGTTGTTTGAATTCAGCCACATTGGAGGGTTTCCCAGCATGAACGGCCTGTTTGAGCTCAAAGCATCTGATTTGAGTCCAGACTTGGACCAGACCGCTCCAAACCTTCACTTAGGGGTTCAGAGGTGGACCTGCTGCTGTGTTTCTGATCATCGTCCTGCTGCGCAACCAAAGTGAGCTTCAGGACACGAACTGATGGGCGGACGTTCTCCTTCAGGGTTCTCTGGTAGAGCAGAATTCATGGTTCCATCAATGACAGCAAAGCAGCCCCACACCACCACCACCATGTCTGACTGTTGGCTGATGTTCTCTTTATGAAATGCTGTGTTAGTTTCTGCAGATGTAACGGGACTCAAACCTTCCAGAAAGTTCAGCTTCTGTCTCGTCAGTCCACAGAATATTTTCCCAGAAGTCTCGATGATCATCCAGATGTTTGTTGGCAGATGTGAGACGAGCCTTTGTGTTCTTGTTGGTCAGCAGTGGTTTTCTCCTTGGAGCTCTCCCATGGAGGTCATCTTTGCCCAGTCTCTTTCTGATTTTTGAATCATGAACTCTGACCTTAGCTGAGCCAAGTGAGGCCTGCAGTTCTTTAGATGTGGTTCTGGGTTCTTCTGTGGCCTCCTGGAGTCCTCAATGCTCTGTTGGAGTCATTTTCAGCCTGCTTCACTTTGTCAGACAGCTTCTGTTTCAGGGATTTCTTGATTCAGCAGGTCTGCAGTGATCAGATCTGAGTGTGGCAGTGAGACTGAACCCAGCTTTCCAAAAAATGTGGTTCATCAGAGCTTTTTTTCCCTTAATAAATAAACTCATCATTTAAAAACTGCATTCTATTTACTCGGGTTATCTTTGTTCAATATTAAACTTAGTTTGATGATGTGAAACATGTAAGTGTGACAAATATGCAGAAAACTAAGAGATCAGGAGGGGGGCAGATACTTTTTCTCTGCACTGTTGCTACAAAGGCACAAACACAGACCCTTAAGTTGATCTTTCAGCACTGCAGAGCCTGCAGTAAACAGTGTGAGGAGCATGGAAAGCCTATTTTCTAACAGTCATGCATTATTAGCTCCGAGGACACGGAAATAATATTACTGTAGGTATTAGTGAGGTTAGTCGTATGACGCAAAAATCAACCTACAGCTTATTTCTCATAATGACTGAGGAGGCCACGTTCCCTGCACTGTGTCTAACTGAGAGCACAGTGTGACTTTATTTTGATGCCATCGATAACACAAAGCAGTTTTAATGTAGTAATTTTTGAATGAGGGACCCGGGTGAGCCTGCTGGAAAATAACATTTATAAGAATAGATTTTAAAAATCTGGTATTATAATCTGCCACAATTCAGCACTATGATTTTCATAATTTAATTTGGTGCAGTTTCAAGGTAGTATAACCTCATGTCAGTGTGGACAGGACATAACAGGGTGATGTCACACCAGTGAACACTTGCCCCACCCTGTACTAAACCAGTGGGAACATGCAAGTTTGATTTGATATCATGGATAGGGCTTAGCACAAAAAACAACCATCCATCCTCTTCTGCTTATGTGGAGCTGGGTCGCAGGGGCAGCAGCCTAAGCAGAGAGGTCTAGACATTCCTCTCCCAAGCCACCTCCTCCAGCTTATCCAGGTGAACACTGAGGCGTTCCCAGGCCAGCTGAGAGATATAATCTCTCCAGCGTGTCCTGGGTCTGCCCCGGGGCCTCCTCCCAGTAGGACATGCCCGAACACTGCACCCAAGAGACGCCCAGGAGGCATCCTAATCAGATGCCCGAGCAACCTCAACTGGCTCCTTTTGATGTGGAGGAGCAGCAGCTCTACTCTGAGCACCTCCTGAATGGCTGCACTCCTCACCCTCTCTCTAAGGGAGGGGCCAGCCACCCTTCAGAGGAAGCTCATTTCCACAGCTTGTATCCACAAGCTGTGATCACTCCTCAGAGCTCGTGATCATAGGTGAGGGAGGGACATAGATCGACTCAGCTCTCTCTTCACCACAACAGACTGGTGCAGCGTCCCCATCACTGCAGCTGCAGCCTCAGTCCGTCTGCTCCCCTCTCCCCTCCCTCATGAACAAGACCCCGAGATACTTAAACAGCACCCACACTTTACACCATGTGAGAAGAGCACTGCTTTCCCCTCCTGAGTCACCTGAAGGTTTGCCAGAATGAGGCCGTCCAAAGGTCTGTGTGACGGCCTCACCGACTTCCTCCCACATCCGAGTTTTTGCTTCAGCCTCCACCCCAGCCACAATCCACTTGCCATGCTTATTTATTCCCAATATTGCTTCCAAGTAGTTTAAGCCAATTCTGACTCTACCATCTGAATGTTGCACCAGAAATTGAGACTCATCAGACCAGGCAGCATTTTTCCAAACTTCTTTTGTCCAGTTTTGGTGAGTCCGATCGACTTAGCCTCTGTTTCCTGATCTTAGTTCTTGAGTTCCTGTTACCTTCCTGTCAGCTCAAAGCAGTCTGGCCATTCTCCTCTGACCTCTGACATCAGCCAGGTGTTTTCTCCCAGAGAGCTGCAGCTCACTTCCTCTGTTTCAGACCTTCTCTGTAAACTAGAGATGGCTTTGTGGGAAACCCCAGCAGATCAGCAGATCCTGAAACACTCAGACCAACTACCACAAAGACACTGAGATTACATTTCTCCCCCGTTCTGATGCTCAGTTTGAACTTCATCAGGTCGTCTTCACTGTGTCTAACATGCCTAAATACAGATGTGAATTGGTGCCACGTGATTGGCTGATTAGATATTTGTGTTAACAAGGAGTTGAACAGGTGTTTTCAGGGAGTGTGTTTAATTCTGGAGTATTTTCCTGAGCTCAGAATGGCTCAGAGTGGTTTCTGTCCAGTTTGAAGTATTCTCCTGCTTTGAAGTGATGAACACAGAAATAACAAGGAGCGCTTGCAAACCTGGACCAAGGCAGCTCCCTCTCTGGGCAGTATTTCCTTTTAGTATTAGATTTAGGATTTTGTACATATTCATTTTGTTTTCTTTCTTCTTAAATATACTTTAAGAAGTTTGTAGTGCAGCACATGAGGGCAGCATGACGGATGTTTGAATACACAAACATGTGCGCACAGGTCACAGATAACTGGTACTGATCTGTAAATAACTTTCTCCTGACACTTTCTTTAAAGATAAAACACATTTCAGAATGATAGTTTCTAAGTTATGAGGCTTTTGACCAAATTTGGACCAATAAATGATGAAGTTGACCTTGAAGACCTCGATGGATGGAAGCCTCCTTCTACTGGACAGTTAACATGACCTCTAACACCTACAGAGTTTTATAAGAATTCATTCAAAACCTGTTGAGCTGTCATGTTTTCAGACAGAATGACACACAAACGCTCCACCACCAGGTGATCATTACACAGCCTCCATTTTCATCCATAAAGAGGAGCAGAACCTTGAAGTGAACGAGTTCTTTAACTCTACTTTACACTTTGGCTTTTTCTACGATTTCTGCATGTCAACATCTTCCTGCCCGTGCACGCGTGTGACACCAAAACCAAGATTGAGTTACACCCAAAGCTGCTTACCACTGGATGATCCTGGAGTAGTACCATCGATACAGGCGGAGAGAGCCTGCGTCCACCCGGTGGTTAATGGAGCGGTACTGTGAGCAGGAAAAAAGCTTTGTTAGTGTTTATGGTTTATGTCATCCTGGTGTACAAACACAATAAAATGATCTTACTTTGCACTTCTCCAAAGAAAAAAATGAAATCCAAATATTTTCACTATTACACACTGATGGTATACAGCAGGCTCTCTTTCTAAAATTTCTCACAGTATGTGAGCTCATGAAGGATATCAAAATGGGGTCTCTAACACCAAACATGTACAAAATATGATGAAGGAATACCTTCATGATTACCAAAAATAAAAACAGTTATGTCATCTGAGTGCACTCACTTGTATGGCGTCCTCGATGAATACCACAGCTTGCTGGATGTAAAGGTGCTCGTCACCTGTGGACAGTGAGGAAAGAGCGGAACGTGATGATCTGAATTCTGATCAGATGCAGTGAAGAACTTCATGTGGTTCCTGAGCATCAGAACAAGCAGAACATGTTCTATGACAAGAGCAGAAAGCAGAAGCCATCTGTTGCCTGTAGACCTGTTGGACTGGCAGCTGGGAGACACGTGTTCTGACTGGCGTCTCTCCTTATTGTAAGGTAAAGACTCTATAATCATACAGAGAAAACCCAACAGCCAGATGACCCCCTGTCAGCTCAGGTTTGCGTGGTGGAGCTTGTGGCTTGATCTGATATATTTATCACTCTGGACTCTGCAAACCAGTGATGGACATGCTTCGCCCAGGTCAGGCTTTGCTTCTGGAGGAACTCTGAGAGCACCAACAAAGCTTCACGTTCGTGTTGAACATTCAAGTTGGAACAAAACTCAAAATGCTCAGAAATAATGTGGAAAAATAAAGAGATTCAACCCATCTGAGAAAAGAATAAAACAGAAACAGACATGATGACTCACACACACACACACACACACACACACACACACACACACACACACGCACACACACACACACACACACGCACACACACACGCACACACACACACACACACACGCACACGCACACACACACACGGTGCTGCTGATCGATGCAGCACAGCAGGATGTGTCACTGGGGGTGGTTGTGGTGGGTGCTGCTGACAGGACAACACTTGGTCTCTCATACACACACACACAAGCACACGCACACGCACACGCACACACACACACACACACTCACTGGTGGGCTGGTAAGTGTGTGCTGTGATCCTCACACTCACACCAGCAAAAATGTGTGAAGAAAAAAAAAAGCTCAACTGAAGTCATTTTAGTTCCTGAGTTTCAGTTTCTGTGAAGAGTTTTTTTTTTAAGTCATTTCATTTACTGAAATAATTCAGTTTTATTTTAATAGCACCAAATCCCAACAAACTGTCGCCTGAAGGTGCTTAAATAAAAACAAAAGTCAGACTTTAGGAAACAAAGAAAACTGAAACAATATTATGTTTTTATGAACTGAAATAAAAATAAAATAAAAGGGAAGTGTCTTCAGGCTCAGTCAACAGATCCATCCTGAGGAGGATTTTATGAGACACGACTGTGTCTCATGGACAGGTGTGTGTGTGTACGTGTGTTGTAAATGCTGCTATGGACTTCTTAAATATACCCCTATGCCCCAAACTGGGTAACATTGGCTGATAACTTAGAACTCCACCCTCTGGATAAGCAGCAGAAAGATGAATGGATGGATGGATGGATGGATGGATGGATGGATGGATGGATGGGTAGGTGGATGATGGATGAATGGATAGATTAATGGATGGATGGATGGACGGATGGATTAATGGATGGATGGATGGACGGATTGATTAATGGATGGACGGATGGATTAATGGATGGACGGATGGGTGGATGGATTAATGGATGGATGGATGGGTGGATGGATGGATTAATGGATGGACGGATGGATTAATGGATGGACGGATGGGTGGATGGATTAATGGATGGACGGATGGATGGATGGATGGATGGATGGATGGATGGATGGATGGATGGATGGACGGATGGATGGATGGGTAGGTGGATGATGGATGAATGGATAGATTAATGGATGGATGGATGGACGGATGGATTAATGGATGGACGGATGGATTAATGGATGGATGGATGGACGGATTGATTAATGGATGGACGGATGGATTAATGGATGGACGGATGGGTGGATGGATTAATGGATGGACGGATGGGTGGATGGATTAATGGATGGATGGATGGATGGATGGATGGACAAACAGGTTATTTGTAACTTATTTGTCTCCTTAGAGCTTTAAACACATTAAACATCATAAAAATAAAAGCGTATTTTCCTCCAGCACTCATTTATTATGAGGACAGTGAATAAACAGTGATTCAGATGAAAAGGTGGATTACTTATTGTGAGATAAGATAAAGTAGATAATAGGTAGTTAACAGGGCAGTTAAAGTAGTTAATAAAGTAGTTAAAATTTATGGTACTTAAATATGATCTGCATGCATCACAGAGAAGGAGACAGGAAGCTGCATGGGGAGGGCAGAAATATAACCGTGAGCCTCTGAGCTCCTGTGTGAGGAGATGCTGATGGTGGAGGAGCTGCTGCAGGGAACTGGGTGTGTTTAACCTGCAGAGACATTTTCACCTGAGCTGAGTTCACTGAAAACCTTTTTCCATCCTATCAGCAAACATTTACAGAGGCTCCCGAGTCAAACAGCTGAACAGCACAGCTCATTTATTAAATGTCACACCCCCTCAGCACTAGAGTCCCACACAGGCAGGAGCACAGGCTGGGTATGGACCGCGGAGAGCAGAAGCCTTTGAACCAGGGGTACCAAACTCATTTTAGCTGCTGAGCCACATACAGCACAATTCAACACCAAGCAACCAGTAAATCATACAGCACTGTGCAAAAGCCATTTCTTTACATTTTGGAGCCAGACCATCTTGTAATTATTTAAAGTGCCTTTGAGCAACAGTTCTCCAGCTTTCCGAGAGTCTTTCACCCATTTTTTAGCTCCGTCCTTGTACCTAACCGTTTTCAGAGGAATGGTTTTTGTTTGTAGAACCACTTAACACTGAAAAAAGACCTGACACAGGAGAGATGCATCTGGACCTTCAGCTGATCCATCAGCTGTTAGAGAGGTATTGGGTACCACTTCATGTCATGATTTATGACGAGCAATAAAAATATGATTTATGACATGTCATAATTTTAAGACCGGATATATCATATTTCTATAACCGGGAATATTTTTCATAATATTTCATATTTCTTAAACGGACAGTTAAAATGTAGGAATGCTTGTGTACCACCAGTTGAAATTGTGAACTTTTTTCACGAAAAAGGCTCCTTTTTAACAGAAAAAGAAGTACTTGTCTGTCCACTGATCAGGGAGATTTTATTTGATCTTTTACTGAACAAATAAGACCAGCTGTTTTTACCCGACTGACTCAGTGCAGCTCTTTTTCTCATAGACATGACGAAAACGCAGCGCGGCTTCGGACCGCGGTGGAAATCGCTATTTAATTTTATGTGTTTATGTTTTATTCCTTCTAAAAAAAGTAACAGAAATAAAAATCCGTTTGAAACGCCGACGCCGGCGGGTCGCTGCACAGAAGCCATTGTAACTGCGAAGCAGTGTTTGCTGAGTCCCCTGCTGACACTCTGAAGTTGAAAAAGCCGAATGAACGCCGAGAAAACCCGGCGCCGTTCCCCCAGAGCGCTCCCAGCGGGATGCCGCTAAGACAGACCAATCACGAAAGGCCAGAGGGCTCTCCAAAGACCCCCTCCCCTCAATCCGGGGGCAGCAGGCACCCCCTCCCTTGTTTGCACTCCAGACAATGTGTCTGATCTTCCAACCGTAACCCCCATCATCTGTCTGATAAGATGTGTGTATGATATCAAATTATGACACCCCCCCCCCCCTTCCGGAGTTCCGGCCAGGTGTCTGTCATAAACTCCTCCCCCTTCTCCTTACCCCCGGATCTCACCGGGGAGTTTTCAGGTGCCTTTCTGGCTGATAACAAGTAGGTGTGATTGACCCCTCGTTGCCCTTCCGATCAGAATTTGCGCTGAGAGCCGGAAGTTTCACTGGAGACGGTCGGAAGCTGACTGACCGCAGTGAGCGAAGCCCCGCCTCGGGAGACCTGGGCGCAAGGACCAGTCAGGTGTGCGTATTCCGCGGGGGCAAAAAGAGCGAATCAGCGGTCAGTCACATGGAATGAACCGAGAGCCAATCAAAAACACACCTGGATTTTTATTACCTTCAGAGTGAACAGCGCGGAGCTTTTGAAATCAGCCCGAGAAAATCCAGTACTGTTTCAATGTCTGTATGCAAGGCAGCTTTGTAGACTCAGCAATACAACAGGACTGCTGAGCAGCTGTACAGATGGACGACCGAGAGTCGGCAGATCCTGGAGATGCTCCGTAGCTGCCTTACAGGCATCACCTTGTACCAGCAGTGATCGATGTAGTTGGGTCCCCTGTCACTACATTCACGTGATTTCCCGCTTGAAAAAATGTAATTCTTTAAGATATTTTTTGTTAAACCGGCACAGCGGCCTTTGTACCTGAGCACAGAAACCTCTCCATTTGGATCTGATCCAATACAGCGGAGCAGAGCAGTGGAGGCAAACGTCTCTGAATGACAAGAAGCAGTTGATGCTGAGGACAGAAGATCGTGAGATAGTGTGTCTGAGGCTGAAAAGCATAAAGGAAGAGACACAGAGGCACTGTGGGAAAATTAAAGGTGTGTACCTGCTCTAAGACTGGCTGATTCTGTAAAGACTTTATTTACCGTTTTATGCTTTTAAAATTTGTGACAACCTTTTTTGCTTGTTTGTAAAAAGAAACCATGATTTAAAAAAAAAAAAATTTGTCTTATGCTTCAGATTTTGCATTTGTCATTTTTTTCTTGTGCTGTGAAATATGTAATTTTTATAAAAACTGTTCATTGTCCGTCTGTCAGTCGAACCTCGGATTCAGGAGGAACAATGCAGTTTTCGTCCTGTCACAGAACGCTGGACCAGCTCTTTATCCTCTCAAGGATATTCGAGTGTGCGTGGGAGTTTGCCCAACCAGTCTACATGTGCTTTGTGGACTTGGAGAAGGCATTCGACCGTGTCCCTCGGGGTGTCCTCTGGGAGGTCCTGCGGGAGTATGGGGTGTCTGGCCTGTTGTTGCGGGCCATTCAATCTCTGTACAACCGCAGTGAGAGCTTGGTCCGTATAGCCCGTAATAAGTCGGATTCGTTTCCTGTGGGTGTTGGACTCCATCAGGGCTGCCCTTTGTCACCGATTCTGTTCATAATTTTTATGGACAGAATTTCTAGGCGTAGCCAAGTGGTGGAAGGCTTCTTCCTTGGTGGCCTCAGAGTCTCATCTCTGCTCTTTGCAGATGATGCGGTCCTGCTGACTTCATCAGGGGGGGGCCTCCAGCTCACAGTGGAACGGTTCACAGCCGAGTGTGAAGCGGCCGGCATGAGAATCAGCACCTCTAAGTCTGAGGCCATGGTCCTCAGCCGGAAAAGGGTGGAGTGCCATCTCAGGCTCAGGAACGAGTTCTTGCCCCAAGTGGAGGAGTTTAAGTATCTCGGGGTCTTATTCACGAGTGATGGGAGAAGGGAGCGGGAGATCGACAGGCGGATCGGGGCTGCCTCTGCAGTGATGCGGACGCTGCACCGGTCTGTCGTGGTGAAGAGGGAGCTGAGTGTAAAAGCGAAGCTCTCGATTTACTGGTCGATCTACGTTCCTACCCTCACCTATGGTCACGAGCTTTGGGTAGTGACCGAAAGAATAAGATCGCGAATACAAGCAGCAGAAATGAGTTTCCTTCGAAGGGTAGCTGGCCTCTCCCTTAGAGATAAGGTGAGGAGTGCGGCCATCCGGGAGGGGCTCAGAGTAGAGCCGCTGCTCCTCCACATCGAAAGGAGTGAACTGAGGTGGCTCGGGCATCTGATTAGGATGCCTCCTGGCCACCTCTTGGGTGAGGTGTTCTGGGCATGTCCCACTGGGAGGAGGCCCCGTGGTAGACCCAGGACACGCTGGAGAGATTATGTATCTCGGCTGGCCTGGGAACGCCTTGGGGTCCCCCTGGATGAGCTGGAGGAGGTGGCTGGGGAGAGGGAAGCCTGGGCTTCTCTGCTTAGGCTCCTGCCCCCGTGACCCGGCCCCGGATAAGCGGAAGAGAATGGATGGATGGATGGATGTTCATTGTATGTGGCATATGTTTGATTCTCTCCCCTTTGTGACATTGTAATCATGTATTTTTGATTAATAAAACATTAAAACTTGTATTTGTGTACCTTTCTTCGTCACTATTGAATATCAAAAAAGTTTTAGAGTTACACATGTCAGTGATAAGCACAGATGGTGGAGGGATGCATAATGAAAATAAAGTCGATTAGGATGCTAAAATTTGAGGCTCCAAGACACCAACATTTGAATAAGAGGAGAGCAGCAGCCCTGACCGGCGTCAGCAGATAATTCAGCTCTGTGGCATGCAGTCGTACTTGTTCTTCCATATTCTGTCATTATTCTTTGTTGTTCTAATGAAATGAGAAACATACATACATACATACATACATCCTGTGATATAATTTTTCATATTCTCTTTTCATATTCTCTTGGGACAAGAATCTTTACATTAGATTCAGTTTTAAATCAGGTTCTTATGCTCTTACAAGCACCTTTGTAGCACCGAATATTGAACTGAACTACTACAACTGTTGCAGTGCCTCATTAAAGTGTCTAAACAGGCCTTCTCTAGTAGGGTTGTGGTGAAATTTGAGTTGTTCTCATTGTGTCGCTGCATGCTACCACGATAGGATCCCATGATTCATCATACAGCATAAGGTTCAATTCATTTCAGTTTTGTTTGTGTAGCACCAAATCACAACAGTGTGACACCTTAAAGTGAGAATGTTATTCACCAAAATGGTGGACAGAAAATAATTTTCCAGCTTAGAATAAAATAAATGACTTAACTAACATTTCTGGATGTATTTTATAACGTTTTGTTTTTCCAGTCCTCTTACATGGAGGACAAAGTGAGCACAGGGTGTGTAATCGTTAAGCCCATCTTTTTAACATATGTCTGTATGAGTTAAGTGCACAAATCAATTATATAATCTCAAGGAGTTTGTAATATATTTTTCTTTCCTGAACCAATAGACATAAAACTTCACGATATGTTGTTATAGCACAGTTTACCCAAATGTGTGCTCCTCTTTTTCAGTCACGTGGCTTTTATTAAATTCACAATGATTCAGGTCATAAAGATACAATCAGCACCACAGAAAGGAAGTGTGCTTTTATCACCTGAGTCCGGCTTAGACAGCGTGAAGCATCTCGTGGACCTTTTTTTTACTGAATTATGCATCAAGCTTATGAAGGGGTCAAATAAACACCAACAAATACAGGGGCAGTGGCTTAGTGTGATGTCAGTGTCTCCTGTTACCATCCAGTATTTCTAATAACCTACAGTACATCAGCCTATGTAGACTCTGAGATCAAAATACTAATGAATCTAGTTGGACAAAAATGCAGGGATGGATAATTTAATCTTTAACATTTTAAGCTTGTGTTATGCTTTACATCTAAAATCTCTATATTTTATATTTTCAAATGAAAACACAGTCATATGGGGATGTGTATTTTTCTTTACTGGTTTTGCTGCATCCCATTTTCACTGCCCGTTTATGAAATATGGAATATTATGTAAAATATTCCCGGTTACAGAAATATGATATATCCAGCCATAAAATTATTACATGTCATATTTTATTGTCATAAATCACTCGTTTTGACATGAAGTGGCACCCCATACCTCTCTGCTGTTCTCATCAGAAATGGTCTCAGTGGAAGGGCAGCTGTCAGGAAGCCGTTCTTAAGGAAGGGAAACAGGGAGGAAAGGCTGAGCTATGCTACATTACACAAGAACTGGACTGAAAATCAGCGGCAACACGTCTGATGGAGGGATGGAACCAACTTGAGACGGCAGCATTAGAGAACTGTTCCTGAAGAAATGACAGGAAGCTCCCTCAGACCACAAATTGACTTCAGAACTGTACAAGCTGTTGTTGCCTCATATACTGGATTCCCAAGTGGATTTCTCAGTTGTTCATCGTGTGTTCAGTAGGTGCGTTTATACACCTGAACAGCATTTCACAGCTTTATGAATAAAATGACTTGTTGGGTTAAAGTTATTAATATTATTTTACTAATTCTATTATTAAATAAAACTAATCACCACCTTCACTGCACTTTTCAGAGTGGCAGGACCAGTTCTGGCCCCTGAGCCTCATGTTTGACACCCCTGCTGTAAGCAGTGCGGTGCCTCTGACTCTGAGCCGTCATTAGAGGCTCGTTATTGGTGCAGAGCCGCTGGGTGTGTCTGAGAAAAGTTACCTGTGTACCTGAGTGAATCAGCTGATTAGCGCCGGTATCTCGGGACTACCTGCGCTCACAGTCTGTCAACTTTTCCACCCCACTGTCAGCCCTGAAAACTCCAGAAACCCTCATCCGCTCACCTGGGTCCCGGGCCACACTGCACGAGTCTCCGGCGACGGAGTACGACATCCTCCTGCTGCCCGGGGCCCCTCCGCGCTCCGAGCCGGACCTGGAGCCATAGTCCCCGGAGGCTCCGTTCAGGCTGCCGGTCAGCAAGCGTTCCGTTTCCATCCGGCAGGTCAGGCAGCCTCAGAGGGCTGAGTTCAGTCTGGAAAAGGTTTCTCACCAAACTCAGAACAACAACAACAAGCGTCAAACTGAAAGCAGCGCAGCGCAGCGCGCTTTAGGAAGTCCTGCGCCTGCTCCTCCTCCCCGCGCCTGTATCGCCTTTCAGCTTTCAAGTCAAACTCCACCTACAGCACAAAGTCACATGCAGACGGGCTGCGGCAGGAGCAGGAAGTCACTGACAGCTTCAGCCAGTTTACATGAAGTAGCCAGCTGGGAGCTTACTGCTCCTTCCAGCTCCTTCCACAACTACAGACAAAACTGGCATGAAGGAACTTTTCCTTCATGTGACCAATGAGCCGCAGAAAAAATATAACTATGATCTTTCTTTTGTATTCATCATCTTTATTTATAGATTACAGAAATATTGTTCAAACTTTTGAAAATGTTTTAGGATGCAGCGCCCCCCCCCCCTCCCATACCTGTCAAGTTTTGTATTTAAAAATAGGGAAAATAGAGGTCACTGTATGGCGTCATCGACAAATTTGCATAATTGTTCATTTGGATGCCCTGTAATTGCAATCGAGGCTACAGAACAGAGGAGAAACATCTTTGAAGAGACCAAAAGTGAAGAAAAAAACACCATAAATATGTTTAGAACTACAAATAAACTTCATGAAATAATAACTTTAATGCCTTTCCTAGACCCACATTACTTAGATCAATCCCGTATTGTTTAATGTTAGAATATCAAATTTAATGAAAACACTGTGGGGTGAGACTGCTAGCTACGTTCACCCCTCCTCCTTTATCTGGGCCACTGTTGTCAGTTTGTGTAAGAAAACTCGCTGTCGGCTGTCTCAAAGGTTGAGAGAGGCCGAAGCGAGGACCGGGGATGGGAGCGCAGGGAGCGGGTGGGCAGGCTCGGTGTTTAAGTGAGGTTCGGAGGGTGGAGACAAAGTGAGGTCTGAGCGATGGGACACTGTGTGTACACAGCCTTCTTACTGCTAAGTTGGACTTCCTAAAGTTGGCAACACTGAGCCCAACTGAGGTCCAGTTGTTTTTACGGCACTAACCTAGTGATAGTGACAATTCAGTTTGGAGCGGCACAGGAATGCTTTAAAAAATTTGAAAATTGAGAACTGAAAATAGGGAAAATAAAAATACGGGATGACGCCGGGACAGAGGGGTAAAATACGGGAGTTTCCCGGCCAAAACGGGAGACTTGACAGGTATGCCCCCCTCCCCCGCTTTGAAAAACCTGTAGCACCAAACCTGCAGTCCCTCTACAGTCCAGCAGAGGCAGCAGTGAGTCAGTCCCCATAGACTCCCATGTTAAAGCTTTCCAGCAGAAATAAACATATTTACAGCTGATACAGAAACTGCTTTGGTCTCTGTGGATAATTTCCCCCTTCATAACAGCTGTACGGGGGGTTGGGGTGGGTACATACAGGACAGCAACATCAACAGTGAATATGAAGGTTTATAGAATTCAGATTTCATGTTTCATTTCACATATAGACATTTATTTATATAGCACCAAATCACAACAGTCACCTCGTTTTATAATATCCCATATTTTAAAATGTTTATTTCTGTTATGAAAATGGAACAAGATAAAAAGAACAGTACAGAATGTGTAAATGGAACTTAGAGGAGGATGGAAACACCAAATAATCAGAAATAATCAATTTATTAATGAGGGTAAGAACAAGTCATTTCTTCATTTTATATATAAGCCCTTCATAAATCCTGTGCACCTGTATATTTATTGAAATAAGCAAAGAAAAAATATATATATAAAAAAAGGACATCCTTTTTGACTCGACACCGGAAACCTGGAAACTCCGCTGTCACCGTGTTTTGTGTACATACAGCGCTCGTACTGCGTCCTTTCATACGCTGTGGCATCGCCCGGACCTCTCTTTGGCACCGAGGGGAACAGCACACACACACCCGGACCTCGACTCGTCCTTCAGAGACTTCTAGTTACTTTTGAGACAGCCCACAGCCAGTTTTGTTGCACCAAAGATGGCAACAGCGCCGGCCGCTGATCGCCAACTTCCTATGCTGATTTTTTTTATTCTGATATTTTCCATAATAAATGAGAGTGGGTGAATATGAGTGGATTTGTTGCTTGATTTCTGTGGATTCCTGCAGTTATTTGTGATGAAACTGGGTCCATGTGCAGAGGGGGTCAGCCAGAGTGATAATGTGTTGAGATTTCCATGTCAACTTCCATTGCTGATTTTTTATGAATGTTTTAATTTGATATTTTCCAAATTGAACAAACCTTGGTGAATTTTGTGCAGATTTGTTCTGTAATTTAAGTGGAGTCCTTAACTAGCCTTAGATGAGATTTCACAGCCAGGTAGAGTGGATAAGGCAGAAGCTGAATCTACAGAAAATCTTTATGTCAGCTATCAATGATAAGCTTTATTGGCCTCATAAAATATATAACCACACTGGACTGAGTTCATTAAATAGGCTCAGAATTGTCAATTTATAATTACAATTGTACAGTCCTATAACTTGACCCTGAGTTTATTTCTTCTGATTTTCTGCATGAATATTAGCCACATCCATCCTATTGCGCTTATTGTGTTACGCGTCGCGGGTGGAGGGTTGTCAGACTGGAGCCTGTAGCAGATGTCTGCAAAATCAGCTGTGCAGGCCATGATGAAGACTTGAATAAATTTGTAATGAGAGCGAATCAAATTTCACACGACTAAAGGAAAACATCTTTATTGAGGAAAAAAATAGGACTTCTGGGGCTGTACTTCTCTTAATTTCGCCAAAACAACACACACACACCACAACTTTGTCTTAAAATGCATAATTTAATATATGTTATTGTTATATGTCATAGTGTTTTACAGAACGAGAACACATATATAAATCAAAAGTAACTGCTGGTTATTTTTGTTCCGCTGTACAGAGAAGGACGAGCATTACCATAAAGCTTAGGCTAGAAGCGCAAGAAAATTTAAGAGGCGGCTGCTCTGCGGCTGGCTTGACCGCGGCTCAGAATTGACGGCTCACTTGACCGCAGTGAAAAATGGCCAGGAACATGTAGAATAAAATTCATCACCATTTTCTGCGGTTTACTGCGTACGGTTTCTATTTTTGGAACAATATTTTCCACTTCCTACTGAATTTATCTCCGGTGGCTTTGGCTGCTTTCCACACCTGCTGCGCTGCACTCACAGCTTGTTCCTGTCTAATACCGTCAGTAGAGTCATTTTGTGAATCAATAATGGCCTATTTTACAGAATTCAATGAGGCCTTTGAACTGATCTGCCAGACCGGAGGAAATATTGCTGCAGACCACGCAATGGTGCAGTGGTGCGGATTCCTTGGCCATCGGCGGTCAGACGGCAGCGCTTTGTACGCTCTGGAAAATGTCGATATTTATTAAACATCCCTTACCAAAGTCGCACGAAACATTTCGACAGATTTTTGAGCGCAGTGTACCACATAAAATTGTCTCAAGGTCAGTAAGCACAACAAGAATTCATACATAAGGCGCACCGGATTATAAGGCGCACTGCCGATTTTTGAGGAAATTTAAGGATTTTAAGTGCACCTTATAGCCCGAAAAAATACGGTAATGTCACTGATGCAGTATGCAGTATTCAGCCTTTATTGGAGGAGGACACGTTTCCGATCCGTCGCAGTCATGATGGACCGACAACCTCTGCTTTTTATTGCTTTGGAGCGTTTGCAGCCATCTGGGTCACCTGGGTACAAGAGAAACAGCTCATCGTTATCACCGGTTCCCTCCTGTGATCACCTTTTCTCCTACTAGCACGAGAGTGAAACTTGCTGACGGCTACCTGGTCGTCGATGCACCTGAACTGCCAGCTCCAGCGTGTGTTGTAGAGGAAAGGCCTGAGGTCAAAGCGGTTGTCGTCAGGACTGTAGTTCTCGGCGTGGTAGGAGGGCGTGACCGTGGTCATCTTGTGACGGTTCACCGAGTAGATCCTGAAGAAGTGCTTCACCTTCTGCGCCACCTGAAAGAAAACCACACCCTGCTGCATACACAACCTTCATTTTTCAGCATTAAGGTGTCAGGAAGCCATTTGGAGATTGGCCCCAGCACGTTTACCTCTAAAATAATGAGACAGAACAAAAAGTGAGCAAAGCTGTGTGTTATTCCTCCGCTGGGGGAGCGGACTGACCTCTGAGGGTGAGAGGGCGTCCTTCCACATGTGAATGAGTTTACAGAACATACTGAAGGGGCCGCACTTGGAGAGCTTCCTCAGCCGTCCAATCACAGACAACTCTGAGTAGGTCATCCCCATGTCGGCCTGCAGGGGGAGCAAAAACAGCGCTAACATTTAAAGTCGCTGATGTTTAGTAATGTTTGTGATGTGATGACCCTACTTCCTATCCAGAAAACCACACTTATAAAGGCCACGTGCAGTCATTCAGTGAGCTGCAGGGGGCGCTCTGTCACCTACGCTGTGAAGCGTGTGTGCAGGCTGACAGCCTGGGACACACACACACACTGTGGTCCTGTTGTATGTTCTGTATGCCACGGTTCTATCTTGTGAACCAAGCTTTTTATGCAGTATTTTCCTTATGAACTGAATTTTAGCTGAAACTCAGTCCTTTCACACTCCACTGATTAAAGCAGGCATGTTTTCATAAATGTTGTGATGGCAGAGGTGCATGCTGGGAAATATATTACTTGTACTTCCTGACCTTGCTGTGAACTGAGTAAACTGCACACAGGCATTCAAGGCCACTGTAGCAGTTTACAGTTGTTTGTACAGCAATGATAGTAATATAACTGATAATCACTTTAATAATTGGAGAAGTGATGAAGGTCACATGGTTTTCCTGAGGAAGCAGCTCTGTAATAGAATCATATTTTACTGTCGGTTCTACTGAACCCAACACGCCTACAGACCAACACGTCCCAGTAAGTAAAGTGGACTGGTTCTTATACAGAGCTTTTCTACTCTAGCTGAGCACTCAAAGTGCTTATACAACATGCTTGCATTTACTCATTCACACCCATTCATACAAGCACTTCAGACATTCAGTAGGTGACCTTTAAGACCACCCCGAGGACCTTTTTACTCTCAGTCTTACCTCATCAGTCTGAGAAACCCGTCCTTCTGTCAACGGCTCGAGCTCAGCTGTGGGAGGAGCTGCCAGGACGCTGCAGGGGAAACCAAAACCACTGACAAACTGAAAACCAACCAGGATGCTGGGTCTCTCAGAAATGACTCCAGTGTGAGGGTCTAGAAGGTGTTCTGCAGAGGTGCAGACCCACCAACAGATGTGGCCTTACCTTCTCAGAGCAGTAAGCTGCAGCTGCTCTGCACAGTACAGCAGGAAGCGCTTCAAATCGGTCTTACTGATGCCTCCGATTGGGTTGATGTCGGCGCTCGAGCAGTCGTATTTGGTGAAATAACCTGTCAGGCTGAGCAGGAGAAGTTCCACTTATTGTCCTTCTGTCTGAGCGGCACTAACAGAGCTGTGAACTGGGCAGTGATAAAAATACCTCTCATCCACGTTAGCAGAGCCGAGCACCAACAGCCCCCCAGGCTTACCCCGAGCCCACAGACTCAGCTGGGCAAACAGGTAGGCCAGGACCATCCTGACCCGAGCCTGCGAACACACACACACACGCACACACACACACAGAGGAAGTGAATACCGTGATAAACTATAGCCTACTCACAGTGGTGCTGCTGAGGCATCAGTGTGAATGCTGTGGTTAAACCATCAGAGGCAGGCAGCTTTGGCCGCTCTGCACGTAAGAATGAAACCATCAGATCAAACGCTCGTTAAGCTGCAGCCTTTGGAGCTTCTGACCTGCACGTTCTGCAGAGCCAGGTTTTCTCTGTGACTTCCTCCGTTGGCACGAAACTGAGGCCACCGTCCTGTAACCGCTGAGAAGATACCCAGAATGCCTTTCACCGCCATGTCTATGTTAATGTTCATGTGCGTGCTGCAAAGCAAGAGACACAGAGACAAGTGAAAGGAGGACAACCCTCAGAAAGGCCACGCTATGACTCCACACGGAGACACCTGCACTTCCTGTCAGTGTGTTTGAGCTGTTCAGGGGGAAAAATTAAATTTAAAATGAATAAAATAACATTTCAGTTTTTCCCTGTAAATTATTTATTTAATCTCTGCACAGACTGTATTCTGTGTATATCTTATTTATTTGTTGTGATCACTGCTTGCCTTTCTTCCTTGGAGCACTGATGTGGGACAGTACTCCAGTTTTGTTGTACAAACTATGACTGTGTAATGACAGAGTTTAATCTAAAATCTGAATTTGTCATTTTTCCCATAAATCTGTGCGTTTGTTTTTGACACATAAATTGTGGTTCTTTGGTAAATTTGCAGGTTTTCTTCTCACACACTTGCTGCCCTAATATACTGTCATAGGTTCAAGATTTTAGTGATGAGGATTTTCATGGTTGTTAATAATGACAGAATCACCCACATCTGTTACTATTGGAGCTTCCTACCTGCCAATCTGATTGGCCAGGTCTCTGGCCCTGTTGCGTGTGTCCTCTGAGGAGTTCTCGCTCGCCATGTAGCAGGTGGTGAAGATGCGACCGCACAGCTCCTTCGGGTCCTGTGGGCGGTACGACTCGTCACCGACCACCCTGCGAACGTCCTCCAGCACCAGGCCGTCTGAGAGGTGGAGAGACAAAGATGAACAGGAGGGGGAGGAAGGAGACTAGTTCTTCAGCTTTTGTTGGACTGAAGAAGGCAGGAAGTTACATCACTCAGCTCACCCTGGGAGCTGCTCGCCTTCTGCTCCGTCACATATACGTCATGTTTATCGCGTCACTAAGCTCTCAGTTTTGCCGGTATTTTGATATTTCTTTACTCTGTCCACCCTCAGCTCAAACTGCCACTACTGATGACCTTCAGAGATTAATATTTTCCAGATTTTTTAGCATTTTGAACAATAGCAGAAAATGACAGAGAGGAGAATGAAGTCACGCTTCCTCTCGTGCTGTAATCTGAAGCAGTCCAGCTGTTTCTAAGTGGACTAGGAGAGTGATCCCTCCACACCTTCTTTGACTTTAACAGACAAATAGGATGCGAACTGGTCTGGCTCTCAAAATCGAGAACCCTACGAGCAGCTCACGGGCTCCGTAACGATAAACCCATCTGAGGTGCTGGTGCCCGGCGCTCGCTTAATGTCATAAAATCAAATCTGACCAGCTTCTGTCTTCATTCAAGCAGCTGAAGCAAAGCGAATGGTACTCACTGCCGCCCTCTACAGCCTGGCAGAGCAGCACGCACATGAAGTGGACGATGCAGGCAGTGGAGGAGCTGTCGACGCCGCCGCTCAGAGGCAGCAGGAAACCAGCCTGAACACAAACACCACACAGAGCTCAGAGTCCAACACTAAACATTTGTTAATATGACTTTAAAGCACAGTAACCTCAGTACAGTCCTCCTCACCTGTCCGCTCCTCCTCAGGTAGTCCCACAGCCAGCAGGCCGGCCCTAAACTGAACAACACAGGGGTGAACAGCTGTACGAGAGGTGTGTGTGTGTGCTTAGAAAAGCTTCATTTAAACGCACCTGATCTCCTCCTCTGGTGTATGAAAGTGCCATTCTATTGGCTGGTGGGTGGGCAGGTAGACATCCTCACAGCTGGATAAAGAAAAGTCCACTTTGATCCTGTGACAAGGTTTAAATTCACTTTCCTTCAACAGAGAAACACGAGAGCAAAGAGAGGAAAACCATCAGGACCTGAACATCCATCCAATAAAAA
Organism: Archocentrus centrarchus; assembly: GCF_007364275.1. Taxonomy (NCBI): domain Eukaryota; kingdom Metazoa; phylum Chordata; class Actinopteri; order Cichliformes; family Cichlidae; genus Archocentrus; species Archocentrus centrarchus. The sequence goes on from NW_022060260.1 coordinate 1,578,027, forward strand.
CACGTGTTCACAGGTGACCTCTGAGTGAACTTTAATATCAGTTTTAAAGGTAGCTACATGTTCAGATAGAGACACAATCTGTCATTAAGTCAGAGTTTATTAAGTGAACACAGTCAGCTAAGGCTGCAGAGGTCAGAGGTCAGAGCGGCGATGCTGCCGGGCTGATTATTTTTTTCAGCTAAACCATCAGAGCTGGAAACATCACTCACACCCTGAAACACAAGGTACTGCACCCACAGGGGGCGCTGCAATCATAACTAACTGCTCAAACCACATCCTGAGTCAGGATCACGATGACATTAGGTTATTAATAGGTAGGTTCTGTAATTTTTTTGTCTCTGTAGCTCTCACTGAGGATGGGTCAAAGGTCAAAGCAGCTCAGACTGTTACTGGGAACATGATGATGTTAAGCAGGTATTTACTATGTTCAGTGATGAACTTAATTTAGTGATCAGTCCATAAGCAGAAATACTGAGATGGTCATGTGTGTTTTAGAGGTGATGAAGGTGAAAATACAAAACGCAGCTTCGTGCTGAACAAACGTTGGACGGCGGCGGCGCTCTCTCACCAGGCGCGGCTGGCACAGCTCTCCTCTGTAGCTGCGCACGTCCTCCAGATCCAGAGTGGCTGTAATCACCTCCTACACACACACACACACACACACACACACACACACACACACACACACACACACACACACAGCAGTCACCTTATCAGCAGCACCTTCACCTGCAGACTCAGGAATGCTGTCTTACTGCACGACCTTCCAGGCAGAATCGGCCCAGTGTTCCTGCCAGGAAACACTTCCCTACAAAAATGCTTAAAGTGGATCAATTCTCCTCCATATTTCTATTCTTCTCTACCTGAGAAGCTTCACAGGTCATGCTCTATCTGAAACAGACGTTTTAGCTCCTCCCCCTTTAACCTTTGATAGGACCTGAGCCTGAGCTTTTGGCTCACAGGGATTCCTGTACATACATGCAAACTTTGGACATGTTGAAAATGGACATCCACCACAGGAACAGGACATGCATCACAGGAAATAAATGAACAGAATTTTCACACACCACATCATCGAGGGAGAACTGTGCTCCCCGCGCCACGATGTCTCCGTTAATGGCCACCATGGCACAGCCATCGTAGTAGACACGCTCTCCGTCACAGCCCCTCTGGTTGGCGTACAGGTAGATACCTCCACTCTGCAACATCACCAACAGTAAATGAAATTCAGACCTGAAATGAGTCTTTAAACTGCTGACAGTGTCAGGATGGGATATGAAACAACACTGCCCTCTAGTGTTCACTGCTTTGCCTTGACAGTTTATGTCTTTTTGGGAACATTCAGTAGAGCTGGAGTATATTTAACATGCAAATTATTCTAGTGCGTTAGATCAGCTAGATTCAGTCTTGTGAGTGCACACCTTGGTAGTGGCTGACTTGATCAGGTTGACCCTTTGGTCAGCTTTGCGGAGTTCGTGGTGGCTTGCAGACGAATTGGTGAAGATTTCAACCCCGTCCTGACCCATCTGAATGTGAGGGCTGAGGAGCAGAGAAAACTGAAGGAGTCTGTTGTTCATCACACCTGTACGATCCTCACACGACCCTCTGCCACCCTCTCTCTACCTGTCGGGGTTCCACAGCTCGGCGCAGATCTCGGTGCCGATGCAGGTGTCCTTCGTGGAGAGCACGCAGTCACCGAACGGGACCGTATCCTGACCGGCAGAAACAAGGCGATAAAGGTCAGACCAGAACTTCCTGTCTCTGGGTGGAGTTCATCTCATAGAAATGTGTTTGATACCTGGCCTGTGACCTCCTGGATCATTCTGGGCAGGAAATACTCCTCCACCTGCCTGAAAGAAACCATCAAATCACATCAGACACACCTGTGTACACGTGACAGATTAAAGGAAAAACTTGAACCCTGACCCCTGCAGTGAGGGGCCCCAGAGGCTGTTATCCTGTGGGGACACTTTGCTGCCACGGTTTGGGTCCATTTGTCCCCTTAGAGTGAAGAATCACTGACAATCAATAGAAAGCAGTTCTGATTGATTGCCTTTACCCTTCCATACAAACATTTCTATCACAACAGGAACAGTCTCTTCATCAGTTTGATGAGGATGAAGATGATGACCCTCTGCAGCTCTTCCTGGACATTTAGCTGAATGCTTTCTCTGTTTCAGCTCTGCTGCCACAAAGACCGATACAGAAATTATTTCCTGCAAACCTGCTTTGGTTTGTCAGATTTTACTTTACTTTTAAAAAACAGGTTTATGTTTATATTGCTGTAAGCAGGAAACGTCTGAGTGATGACCAACCTTAATTTGTTCCAGGGGGAGAACCAGCGCACCTCTCTGTAGTTCCCGTGGTTGGCCATCAGCATCTTGGGTCTGATCAGCAGGATTTTTCTACATGATGAAGAACTATGTCAGTTTAGCTCCATCTGAACATGAGGAAGACTACGACCTGTGCGAAGAAGAGCAGAGCTTCTCGTGGTTTGAAGGAGTTTCCTGCTCACGTACCTGTTGAGGAACAGGACCCGGCAGTTGTAGCGCACGTTGTGATGCATGATGGGCCTGAAGGGAAAATACAGGTGAGACGTTAAAGGAAAAAACACACCTGACAGTCAGAAATGTAAAGGATGCTAACGCTCTCTGACATCCAGCAGGTGGAGCCAAAGCCTCACACAGCCCCTGTGCAGCTTCAGGACAGCACTTTGAAGGTGACACTCACATCCCCACGTCACAGATGATGTCCTGAGTGACCGGAGCCTCCAGAAGATTCCTGAGGACCTGGAAGCTGTGGAGCAAGGTGTCCGACTCGTAGAAGTGGTCTGCACAGCCGTACCCGCTGGGAAAAATGCAGAGGAGGAAACTTCATGAAACCTCTGAGCTGTTTTATCGCAGTTAGACCGACAGATGATTCATGTCTTTAAAAAGGGACGTAAAAGAGCGTCAACTCATCGTACCAGATCTCCAGCTCTGGACCCAGTCTGTATTTGGCTCCATGAGCTTTAGCAACCTCAATACCTGCAGAGAAACACAGACAGGCAGGCAGGCAGACAGACAGAGAGGCAGGCAGACAGACAGACAGACAGAGAGGCAGACAGGCAGGCAGGCAGGCAGACAGACAGACAGACAGACAGACAGACAGACAGACAGACAGACAGACAGACAGACAGAGAGAGAGGCAGACAGGCAGACAGGCAGGCAGGCAGACAGACAGAGAGGCAGGCAGGCAGACAGACAGGCAGACAGAGAGGCAGACAGGCAGACAGGCAGGCAGGCAGACAGACAGAGAGGCAGGCAGGCAGACAGACAGGCAGAGAGGCAGACAGACAGGCAGAGAGGCAGACAGGCAGGCAGGCAGGCAGAGAGGCAGACAGGCAGGCAGGCAGACAGACAGACAGACAGAGAGGCAGACAGGCAGGCAGGCAGACAGACAGACAGACAGAGAGGCAGGCAGGCAGACAGACAGACAGACAGAGAGGCAGACAGGCAGGCAGGCAGACAGACAGACAGACAGACAGACAGACAGACAGAGAGGCAGGCAGGCAGACAGACAGACAGACAGAGAGGCAGACAGGCAGGCAGGCAGACAGGCAGACAGACAGACAGACAGACAGACAGAGAGGCAGACAGACAGACAGGCAGACAGACAGACAGAGAGAGAGGCAGACAGACACAGCTTTAGTTTTTGGGTTGTTTTAGTTCACTGTAATAACTTTGCACACAATGATAATCAGGCTGCGACAGAACCAACAAATTTAAAATGAGTTTAATTAAATCTGCTTTCATTTATTTTCCCTTTATCTCGTCTCATGTGACTTATCCACCAAGTATTCCCCACTCAGCATTGACTTTTTGAATCTTCCTCTTGTGCTGTACAGATGATTCTGCGTCTGACATGTTTGAGGAAACTTTATTGCTTCCACACTGATGAAACTCTTTTATTTCTCATTTCTTTATTGTGCTGCATGCACTGAGTCTGTGTCCTGGTTGATATTTATTTGTAAAGCCAGATTGTTAAACGCTCTGGCAGCCGATTGGTGAGCCACAGCTGAACCAGCATCCCTGCAGGGCAGCGGGCTGGTTCGATTTAACCCTAAGGTGCCAGAACAAAAACAGCTCCGCTGGATCAGCTCGTAGTTTCTCACAGTATCCAACAAGATGCTGATGTAATCTTTATTATCACTGATTGACTTTGCTTATTCACTCTGCTGATTTCTGTTTGTTGAAACGTGCAGTGAGGATGGATGTCTCACCCAACGCACACTGATCTACCCACAGGTAAAAACAAAACAACCTGAACCTTTATTAAATCTATCTAGTTAAATCTGACAGTGCACTTAATCAGCTCTTCCATAGCAGTGACAGCACGCACGCACACAACTTAGTGTTATCAGCACAGGAAGGTTTGTAACCTTTAACCCTAGGTACACGGATACGCGTGTTTATAGGAGCTTTAAACATCTGATTTTTCCTGATGAACCAGGGCAGCGCTCCTGCTTCCTGTTATTCCTGCAGCAGCAACAAACACAGGCTGAGGTCACACTCACTCCTCAGGATCCGCTCACAGTTGCCTTCAAAGTCCAGAGCCCATTGGTTCAGAGCGCAGGTAGCCACGGTCACCTTCCGGCCCATTTCCGAGGGTCGCACTGGTCGGAACAGCGCAGGTGATTCAGGACAGGTTGAGGTTAAAGTGCAGCAACAGGGGAATCTGATCAGAGTTGTCTTACCGGTTCCTGCCTCCTCTTCTTCTGCCGCTGCATTCATTCGAGCCCCTGAGCGCTGCTGCCCCCTGCAGGATCATGATTCACTCTCACTTTTCTACAAACGGGAAAAAATCCAAGAGGCAAAATAAACAAACAAACCAAAAAAGAAAAGAACAATAACTTTTATTTTGATAAAGTATTTTCTACTTATATATAAACTTTGCCCAATTCTATCCTGTGTTTTAACTAATTAATGATCCAAAGGAAAAAAAATCTCAAACCAGTTAAACTTCATGGAAATTCTTCATAATTTTTAAAAAGTATTGGTATCAGTATCGGTGATAATGGCCCTGTGTTTACTTGGCATCGGATCGATACCAAATCTTGAAGTGTCGCACACAACTACATTGAGCAGCATACACCAGGAGTGATTGACAGTGCTAAGACCCTCCTCCTGGCTCTGATTGGTTGTTTTTGACTGGGAGCGGTTCAGGGAGGAGGTGGAGGAGCTCCATTTTTTTCGCAGATTATCGGTCTCATACTGTTGTGACAGTTTTAACAAATATGTAAAAACCCGATTTTTTTTATAAAAGTTACATCCTGCAGCTTTAATCTGTATAAGATTAAAGGCTTTAGTTCTTACTGTCGATGAGTGTTTGCCATTTTTTCAGTTTTACACATTTAGCTATGTGGTTTTAAAAAAAGCACCCATTTTTACAAAGATTGTTGGTTTAAAGACAACATAACTTTATGCATTGTTTATCAAAGGCAGAGAAAACTTAAGACTATTGTGATGAACTATGAATAATTGTTTTACATTCTGTGATAAATGATGGAAGTCACCCAGGAGTATTAAATAAAGATGGTTATATTTATTTGAGCTGTGAGTGTTTAATATCAGGACGATTTTATGGGAATGTGGATCTTTCAGATCAATTTGAGACGTGATTTTGATCATGTTTTACATTTTATTGGGTCATGTAGCGTCAGGCACTGGTCTTGGTCTTGTCTCGGTCTCGCCCTTCCTCAGTCTTGGTCTCGACTGGTCTTGGGCCCTAAAAGTCTTGGTCTTGTCTCGGTCTCGATACCCTCTGGTCTTGGTCTTGTCTTGGTCTCGGGTTAGGTGGTCTTGACTACAACACTACCTCTCAGTGCAGCATGCCTTAATATTGTTGTGATTTGGCACTATGCAAACAAAACTGAACATTATATTTCACTGTTCAAAGATTTGATACACAAACTTAATATTCAATATTTTACATGCAGCAACAGCTTAAAAAAATAATAAAATGAGACGAGACAAAGGTGAGATTTAAAGGAGTGAGAGCCGCATCTTTAATTAAGTAATGGACTTTATTTTCTCCAAAACATGCACTTTGTGTGGACAGCATAAGTGGGTGGAAACAATATTTTGTCATCAGTTACAAAGCTTAGGGGAGGTCACAGCCGGTGGTGAGACATGACACTACAATCACAAACACACTACAACTGTCTGCAGGGAAGCTGTCAGCTCTGTCACTTCCCATCCTGCTTCCCAGCCTCATCCATCAATCACCGCTTCCACCGAGCACTTAGGTGAGAGACCAGAGGGGTGTTTCATAAAGCAAAGTCTCAGCAAACACTGATGGACTGTCAGGTAATCTGAAGGATCCTGATGACTTTGGCAACTTGTCATCAAGTGCACTCAGTGAGACAAATTTTCACTTGTTCAACAAACAGCTCGAAGTCTTCAGCAGGTGGATTTGCAGTTTCCAGTCACGCTGCACAAGTCAGCTCTGACCATCCAGAGAGCAATAATCAGCTTTAAGGTGATGTGACAGTCCTGTCAGTGTGTGCGCCGTGTGTCTAGTGTTAATATAGACTCACTTTAATTTTAGCTCAACTCAAAGCAGAAACTTCCAGGGAAAATAAGCTCTTTAAATACAATCTCTCTCTCTCTTTAGTTTTTTGCTCAACAAATTTATCCCATGTTAATTGTTTAAGACACGAAGCTTTGAATCTGCATTTCAGTCATAACGCAGTTGTTCTCAAGCCACGCTCGGCCTCATGTCTCAGCTCTGAGTTCGAGCTCGTTTCCGATGAGCTTCTTTAAGAAACAGCCCTCTGTACGATTCCTCCTGCTACAAAGAAAAACAGCAGCGCGGCACAGGCGTGAACAGAGAGACAGACTCGTGTGAGGCCAAGCAGATGGGTGCGGTGTGAGGACAGGATCCCAGATGTGGTCTTCTTCTTCTTGAAGATCCATGCTGACAGTGTGGAGCAGCTGCTATCAGCTTCTTCTACATTACAAGGTGCAAAAAGGTGATGTGTGTATTTTACATGAACACGTTCCAATAATCACTCATATCACACACACTCTCTCTCAAACACACATGAAATAAATAGCAGATATGTACACGGCTCTCTCAGGAGGTTACACAAAAACACATCTACACACATTACACCGCTTCCATCACGTGAACGACAAATGAAATGCGTAGCCCTGTCATGTTTCAGTGATGGAAAAACAAACGGTGATGTCAGAGGAGGATTCCAGCGTGAATCAAACCCCACCGCCCGGGAACGTCCAGGTTTCTAACAGTGACACGGAAAAAATCCCACTGTTAAAGCAACAGTCTGGAAAACCAAGAATTAAGTGAAAAGACAGCAGAAGAAGGCTGATCTGAGCCCACAGCGGGAAAAAAACATGACCCCACCTCTGCTGTCCCGGCACCTACGTCACCTGTACAAGGTGGACATCTCAGGTCTTTATCAGAGTAAGAGAAGGCAAAGGCATTAGTCTTTCAACACCATCAATAAACATTAATAACCAATCAAGAACCAGAGCCCATCCCCCGTCGGCCATCTCAGTTTCACTTCCACAGTTTGAGGAACATTTGGTTTTTCTGAAGCCCGTCTCATCGTCTGACTCCTGCTTCCTGGTTCTTTTGATCCGTGTTCCCAGAGCTGCGACTCGCTATTAAACTCGATGAGCGTAATTATACTAATCCTAACAGAAAAAATGGCTAAACACTGAGACGCTCTCTGGAAGCGCTATTCAAGATAATGTCCTGACCACCTGGACTACTTTGATTCAGTGGAAGCAAAGAAATAGGCCATGTATGTGATTAAACCCCCACTGAACTGTGCTGCTATCGGTCTGCTGATGACAGCACTGCTGCAGCTTCAGGGTTTCTCTTCACGGATAATTTTGTCCCTATTGTCACATCACAGAGTGCTTCACGGCCCGAGTGCCCTTTGATCATCGAGTGCCTCTCTGAGGTGACCTCAGGGCAGAAGTGAAACCTGTATTATTTCCACTTCTACTCTTCTTCAACACATTTCCCTATTTTACATCCAGGAATCCATTTTCTACCACTTATCCGGGTCCAGGGGCAGCAGTTTAAGCAGAGACCTCTGGACCTCCCTCTCCCAGCAACCTCCTCCAGCTCTTCTCAGGGTACACCGAGGCTTCTCCTAAACCAAGAGAGACATAAACTGTGTCCTGGGTCTGCCCCGGGTTCTCCTCCTGGTTGGACGTGAAAAACTTCACAGAGGATGCGTCCCGATCAGATGCTGGAACACCTCACTCTGCCTCCTTTCAATGTGAAGGAGAAGGGCTCTGCTCTGAACTCCTCCTGAATGACTGAGCTCCACAACGCCCACCGAACTCCCTGCAGGGACACGGTCGAAGGTCTTCTTCAAGTCTACAAAACAAACGTAGACTCAAGTATCCATGAGCGGATAAAGACCTGACGAGCGCATGTGACGTTCAAATAACAGGCGGTCTTCGGCAGGACTCTGGCACACACCTTTCCAGGGATGCCGAGAGTTTTCAATTTGAAGCGGGTTACCATTGTAAGAAAGGAGAGTGAAAAATGTAATGACTGAATATCAGTTACTGACAGACAAATGTCTTCAAAATCCTTTTCTGTTTAACGCTACACTGTGAGGCACTCCTCTGATTCTGACCCGTGGACACAAAGAAAATAACAGATGCGTGAATACGGCTCAGTGCAGATACATGAAAACGGCCGAAGCTCTGACCCAGTTTAGGAGTCACTCCATAACAAAGGATGTAACCACAGCTTCACCCCAAAGTTCAGCTCAGTGAACAGATCCTGGAACTGCAAAGTCACATTTATCAGTGAAACCAAAGGCATTTATCCAGATGTGGCTGAACGCAGAAATCATCGAGTGTTTGTCAGCGTGTCTGCACAGTCCACGCGGTGCTGTTAAGGCACCGTGCAGCCCTCTGGCCCTTGAAGAACTTAACTGATTAGAACCCCACGGCAGGATCACCAAGCTAGAACGTCAGACCGTACATTGCTACTCCTACTGTACACACCATATAAAAAACTGTGGAAATCTGACCAAAATTTGGCATTTCACAGTTTTGTTATTATAAAAAGAAAATACCTAAGCTATACAGGGAACTACAGTATGTAACCACATAGGTCTAAATATGCTTTAAAGCCACCTTGGTTTGTAGGTTTCTGTGTGATGGCATTCGTGGTGTTGAACTGTTTCCAGGTCCACACAGCACGTCTTATTCAGATGCCGCTCAATGTTTTCCAAAAGGCATTAATGCTGAAAAATCTGCCCTGTGCAGCTTTTTATTAGCTCCATTCATGCACAGTGCCGGGTTCGTGGTGTCCCAGGTTTAATCCCCGTCTGACCAACAAAGATTTAACTGCTTGGTACCAAGTGATCTAAACCACCCCGGGGAATCGTAATGACTAACCTCCTGCTGACGATGTGGCTCATCTCAGTGACGCTCGCTTTTGACATCTTTTGATGGCACATAAGATCATTCTGAGATGGAGAACTGACAGGTCTGTACTTAAATGATCGAGCCTCAGTGTGTACCACAGACTGCATATAAAGATGGACACAGCTAAACAGTGAAGCTAATGCTGACGTGCCTCAAACCTGCATTTTAAGGGTGGAAAAAAAGACTTTCAGATACACCTCTGAGCTTAGGAAACATGTTCCTGATGGGTTTCAGAAGATAGTTTCAAGTCTAACTGAATACAACATGATGTTAATAATGTTCATTCAAACTGTGGTTCCCTTAAAGTCCAGAAGACTGACAAACAGTGTGATTGTCTCCACCCAATGAGAGTGCAGTGTCACAGTTTTACAGTCACATCAAGTTTCAGAGATTAAAACCAAAAATGTGTTAGTGTCGTGTAGCTACGTCCATCATTCATATACAGTCTTCAAACACAGTGGCTGTGCTAACGTGTTTCGCACATCATCGTGTCAGCTAGCTCGACTTCACCAGCAGAGCTGTTGGAAATCCTTAAACATGGTTTATCATCTTAAATCCTAACTTCCTGCTAATTTCTAACTCACCTAACCCTCGTGAATCCTCTTTTTGGTTAAACTTTATTGAAACAGCTGTGAGAAGATCATTTTACTGGAGCTGAGAGAATCTGGACCGTTTTGAACCTGCTGCAGTTCCTCAGAGTTTGACTGATTTTAGGGCCCGAAGGAAGATTTGGACCCGTAACTCAGACTTAACAAACCTGTGAATGAAAGTTAAAACTGCTTTATACTCTAAAGTGGGCTGAATTCGTGCTTAGTAGCCAAGCTAGCATGTGACTGTTAGTGAGTTAAATAAAGATAAAATACATATTCATACACATGACAAACTACAGCCAGCAGATGGCAAACTGATGTTTGGTGTGAGGAGCAGCGGGACATTAACAGACCACCGTGTAGTTTCACATCGTTGTAACATCTCGTACTGCCGCTCGTCTCCTGTTTATGTTTCTGAGTTCAAAAGGAACCTGCAGTATAAATTCAGTATAAAAACATCCCTACAATCTTCAAGGCGCTCTGCTCTGCTTTAAAGCTGAGAGCTTTTAGTCCTCACGTCACACAGCATGCCAACCCGCCTCCTGTGGGCGCTGCGCACTTCCACTTCCTGCCTCCAGGATGGCGTGCTGGCTGGTGTTACCTTCGCCTCCGCTGTGTGAGGTGTAATGTTGGGCTGTCAAATATAAGGAGGGAGTGTGTGTCTGCATGCATGTGGGTCCTGTGGGTGTTTGTGCCTCCTTTTCAAAGTCCGCGTCCTCCTGTGTGTGTCACTGTCCGGGGAAGGTGGGATAGTGTGTCGGGGAGTGTGTGTGTATGTGCGGCTGGGACTGTGCGTGTGTGTTCGCCAGGGGCAGCGTTGCATGGCGGTTGGGGAGCAGGTGAGTGGACAGCAGCTCGTCTTCTGCGGCGTCACCTGCAGACAGAGCAGAGGCAGCCGTTAGCTGAGGCGGTGTGCGTCCTCGCCCCGACTCCAAGCCTGCTCTCAGACGGATCACATCAGTCTCGGGAAGGATGAACTACCTTCATCTTTTTCAGTTTTCAGTGGAAACAAACACGCCTTCATTCTGTGAGAGGCTGTGAAACACATCACTGAGGTAAACGAGTACAGACCCAAAGTCAGCCGAACTAAAGGTCTCATTTTAGTTTTTATCCAATCAACACATCTGTAGAAAGTGTCAGCATACACAACACACAACAACACGCATGAAAAACATCAGAAACCATTCCAGATTTAAATTTGGCTGATCTCCCTTTTAAGGTCACCTCTGTGTGCACTCGGGACCGTTTCTGGAACGTTTTGAGATTGTCACATTTGACCATCGACATTTAAACATGGACCTCGATCCTGTGCAGACAGCAAACTGATTGAACTTTCAAGCCAAGGATCATCTCTGCTGTCTGTGGCGCTAACCATCACAAAGCCAGGTTTTCTGGCTTACTGGAGCACTGGAGGAGATCCAGCATGCAGGTGGTCAGAAGCAGTCTTTAATTAGAAGCTGAGCTGGAAGTGCAGAGCTTCACAAGCAGACGACCATGAAGGGACCAATGCCAAATTAAAATCAGGTTTGTTTTATGGCCGGGGTCTCTGAACCTTTGACTTGTGCTTGACGTAAAGAAAGAAAACCTCAACATTAAGAGTTAAATCTTATTTTGGAGAGATCTGTCTCTGCTCCAGCTGTGGGAGTGAAAGTAGCTTGTCAGGACTCCGGTACAATAGCAGTCAGAGGGGAAAAGAAATCTCTGTGGCCTACCGCTGCCAGGATCCATGCCGGTCTGGTTTCCAGTGATGTGGTGCCAGTAGGCGGATCGGGGCAGGATGGCGGTGGGGGTGCAGGGGTAGGAGCCGGACTCTGAACCCTTAGACAGCAGCTGGGAGTTAAAAACAGGGATTTAGACAAAGAGGCAGGAAGATGTCGGGCGTCCAGGATCACACACCAATCAGGCGCCCCGTGGATTGTGAACAGTTAGGCCCTCATGTTTCTAACCACATGATGTAATCCCAACAGCTTCTCTGTGCTCTGTTCTGGTCTCCTCCAAATCCTGTGTAAAACTGGGTGCTCAGCTGTGTTCACCAGCAGCACGTTCCTACCTGTGGCTTTGGTAGTGGATGATATCTGCAGCTGTGCACTGCCTGCTGCTAACAGCAGCTTCTAAATGCTGGTTAATGCTTTGAGTCTTTTGAACTAGTATTATGTGTTAATAAGACTGCATATGTCAGGGATCCTCAACTCCAGGCCTCGAGGGCCGGTGTCCTGCAGGTTTAGATGTGCTTCTAATCCAACACACCTGAATCAAATGGCTGAATTACCTCCTCAGTAAGCAGTCAGGTTCTCCAGAGTCCTGCTAATGACTTCTGTATTTGACTCAGGTGTGTTGAAGCAGAGACACATCTAAAACCCTGGCATATGTGTTAATACTGTCGTAAAGACATTTATTGTTACATATTAAAGAGTCAGAAGTATGAATGAGAAACCTGATGGTAGTTTGCAGACCAGTAAAAGCCTGGTTATTACATAACTTACACAATGTGACTTCCTTAAATATTTCCTAAATTTGTGTTCTTTTGTTAAGATTAACACACATTTATTTATGCATTTATTATCAGGTAACAATGCTTTTCTCTTCAACTTCTATACAATCAGGCTTCTTATTGTAAGTGCAGAAGTCGCCCACTGCTGGAGATGTTCAGACCTGCTACGTCCATCTTTATATTCAGTGTGTGGTTACGTGCTGCTGTTGGCTCTCGTGCTGCTGGGACTGCACAGGATCTGAATAAAGACTGAATGTGAACTGGAGTTAATTTCAGCCTGACTGGAAACAGCAGAGAGCAAAGGTCATGTCTCACCCTGCTGTTCTTCTCCATCTCCAGCAGGACCTTCTTGTGCTGCTCGGCGATGGCCAGCGTAGACGAGTGAACCCTCTGGTAGATCTGCTCCCCCTCTCTGGTCTGGAAGGTGTAGAGTCCCTCTCCGCTGTCACACATCCTGCACACGACATCAGCTCAGCGTGAAAATGCGGAATTTCAGAATTTCATGTGTTTGTAAGTCTGTAATAAGCTGGAGTTACTGATAAAGAAACATCATCAGGCTGAGTTGCTCCATGACCAGCTGTCAGTCAGAGTTATGACGTCAGCCTCATCCTACAAGATGATGTCACCAAATTAATGATTTACCTGTCAGTGCACATTTAATAATCTGAAGTTAGCAAGAAGAGGGAAAGTGGAAGTGATCTGCAGCACCGCTTGGACCGTCCGTTTCTCCCGTGTCCTCGTTCTGCAGTTATAATTATTTTTTGCTGCTGGACGAACAGCGTGTCCTGCTCTGGCACCAACCAGCCAACATGATAACTGGTCTATCTTCTTTTTATTTAGCCTGTAATTACATTTTGTCAAATTGGAAAAATAAAGTGCATAACTTCAAAATGGTTCTGGCCTGGCAGCTTCCTGAATCCTGCGGCCACTAATGACCACTTCAGACTGCTTCCAGAAGACAGTCAGTCCTTTAATTGTTCAGTCTATACAGTCTGTGACTCTAGCACACCATAATGACTTAGTGACTGATGCTGTGCCTTTTAAATAGCACTTAGATTTTCTGATAATCAATTGACACGCCAATAACAGCACACAAACCGATTTCCAATCGTCTGCTCCCATTACAGCTGAGTTTCAGCACTTTGCTGTGTTTGTGTCGTGAGGAATGACAGTCAGTGAGACGTAAATGATTAGAGAACGACCACAGCCGAAGGCTCTGCTGCTGTCTCAGAGCCACACACACACACACTCACACCACACACACACACTATCTGCATGCCGGTCCAATCATAGCTGGTCAGGTTTTATCAAAGAAGAGGAGATAAGGAGGTCTGGCCCAGCATTGATTCATCGACTAATCTATTCAATCAATCTCTTCACAGCGCTCTGCCCAATACAGACGCCCTGTGTGTGTGTGTGTGTGTGCGCGTGCGTGCGTGTGTGTGTGTGAGGAAGAGACAGGTATCCTTGGACTGACAGTATGTGCACACACACGTTTGCTGTGAGTTCTGATAAGCGTTTCATCTCAAAGTCACCCCGCTAACAAAGGACAGCGCTCCCTAACCTGTGATGGATGTCACCTGTATTTATCTGAGGACGGTCAGGAATTAGATATCTCCCTCCCTCCTCCCCCTCCGGGTCTCACCGTCCGGCCTCGAAGGTGAAGCGGGTGGCGTCCCGTCCGTAGCGCCTGAGCGAGCAGAGTGGCCAGGTGACCAGCTTGGTGCGAGGGTTGTGGATGTCCCACAGGTAGATGTTCTCATGGGTGATCTGCATCATGCATTCGCCGTAGATGTCCAGGTTGGGGCAGGGGAGGAGGAACACGTTGAAGCGCTCTGAGGAGACAAAGGATGATGGGACGTCAGCGGCACGTTTTCCTCAGAGAAAAGACTGAGAACACCCTGGGACACAGCGTAGGACTGCTCCATCGCTCACTTTAAGATTTTCCTTGCCTCAGTATTTTATGGAAGATGAAACATGCGCCTGTTTTTTTTTGGTCCATATTTTAAGTACAATATATTTTTTCACGCCTGGTTCTGACTACAGAATACCTCAGTAACAGTTTAAATTAAAGTATGCATTAGTTAATTAGTAATAAGGCACTTATTTCTTGTAGGTAGGGGGATCTAAAGGAAGAACAATATCTTAAATTTAATAATTCTTTTATAGCGGACTTTAAAAATTATTTATACACAAAGGTCATAGTTGACAATATTTTTCAGAATTATCTGGAATGAGCACTACAAGGTTGTTGAGGTTTATGAAATCTGAATTAAGAATAGCACAAATGCAGAGTGGCCAAAGTTAATACGCTCATAGTCGAAGGAACTTTGTGTAATTTCCTGCTTTTAAAAACAGTTTGAAACGTTTCCAGATGAACTGAAGCTGTCAGCAGAATAAAGAAATGGTTGCTGTGGTTTTAAACATCTTTGTGTTGTGCTGAAGAAAGTTCAGCTGAAGCTGAACTCAGGCCGAGCTGGACTTTGGTCTAATGCCACTTTGTACCACAAGATGGTGCAGTGAGTCAACGTAACCTTTATTTAACATGTCAGCGCACATGCATATTTACGATGGCATTCAGGACAAAAGGAATGGGGCAAAAAAAAACATCCAAAAACATCTCAACACACAACCTTCTGGTGAAAGTTTTGGTTAAATGCTCTTCTTCTTTCAGCTGCTCCCTTTAGGGGGCGCCACAGCAGATCATCTGCCTCTATCACTCTATCCCAGCATCCTCCTCCGTCACACCAACCCTCTGCATGTCCTCCTTCACTACATCCATGAATCTCCTCTGAGGTCTTCCTCCTGTATCTCCACCCTCCCTCCTCTGCATGTCCAAACCATCTCAGCCTCTCTGACTCTGAGCAGTCCCTCTGATGGACTCATTTCTAATCCTGTCCATCCTGCTCACTCCCAGTGAAGATCTGAGCATCTTCAGCTCTGCCACCTCGGCCTGTCTGATAAGATGGTCATAATCACAGAGTAACGTGGTGTCATCAGAGGGTCTCCAGGTATAAAGAACTCTGAAAGACCTTGTTAAAAGCACTCTGTGTGCTCTGTGTGTGTGTGTGTGTGTGTATGTGTGTGTGTGTGTGTGTGTGTGTGTGTGTGTGTGTGTGTGTGTATGTGTGTGTGATGTACCTGTATGTTCACACTGCACTCCAGCAGCCAGCAGATCCGGCTCTCCCATACTGATGTCATTGAGCCGCATCCCCAGACATTCAATCGACAGCGTCTTGAACCAATCCTCTGCCTCCAGCTCTGACACAGAGAAAGAGATCACCTCATATTTTTCTTGTTTCCTGCACCATCATTGCTATTATAGTTCAGCTGGAGTACTGACAGGGACTAGAAAGAGAGAGCAGATTTCTCCCATACTGGCTTCTCTTCATTTGCTCCCTGTTAAATTCAGAATTTAATCCTTGTTCTTACATACAGATCCAGTTCCAAAAAAGTTGGGACTTTTCAATTCAATTCAATTCAATTCAATTCAATTCAATTCAATTTTATTTATATAGCGCCAAATCACAACAAACAGTCGCCTCAAGGCGCTTTGTATTGTGGGTAAAGACCCTACAATAATACAGAGAAAACCCAACAGTCAAAACGACCCCCTATGAGCAGCACTTGGTGACAGTGGGAAGGAAAAACTCCCTTTAACAGGAAGAAACCTCCAGCAGAACCAGGCTCAGGGAGGGGGGGGGGGGGTCATCTGCTGAGACTGGTTGGGCTGAGGGGAGAGAAAAGACATGCTGTGGAAGAGAGCCAGAGATTAATATCAATTAATGATTAAATGCAGAGTGGAGTATAAACAAAGTAAATAAGGTGAATGAAAAGAAACAGTGCATTATGTGAACCCCCCAGCAGCCTAGGCCTATAGCAGCATAACTAAGAGATGGTTCAGGGTCACCTGATCCAGCCCTAACTATAAGCTTGATCATAAAGGAAAGTTTTAAGCCTAATCTTAAAAATAGAGAGGGTGTCTGTCTCCTGAATCCAAGCTGGGAGCTGGTTCCACAGAAGAGGGGCCTGAAAGCTGAAGGCTCTGCCTCCCATTCTACTCTTAAGTATCCTAGGAACCACAAGTAAGCCAGCAGTCTGAGAGTGAAGTGCTTTGTTGGGGTGATATGGGACTATGAGGTCTTTGAGATAAGATGGGACCTGATTATTCAAGACGTTGTAGTTGAGGAGAAGGATTTTATATTCTATTCTAGATTTAACAGGGAGCCAATGAAGAGAAGCCAATATGGGAGAAATCTGCTCTCTCTTTCTAGTCCCTGTCAGTACTCTAGCTGCAGCATTTTGGATCAGCTGAAGGCTTTTCAGGGAGCTTTTAGGACAGCCTGATAATAATGAATTACAATAGTCCAGCCTAGAAGTAATAAATGCATGAATTAGCTTTTCAGCATCAGTCTTTTGTATTGAATGAGACTGTATCCGCAATCTCATTCTTTCGGTCACTACCCAAAGCTCATGACCGTAGGTGAGGGCAGGGATGTAGATCGAACAGTAAATCGACAGCTTTGCTTTCACCACGACAGACCGGTGCAGCGTCCGCATCACTGCAGCTGGGGCCCCAAAATAATACATCATTATTCTTGTGCCTTATTTCTCCCATAATGTGTGCTTTGTCCCATCTCTCTCTTCTCTTCTCTCTTTCTCATCACCCGCAACCGGTCAAGGCAGATGACTGTATATTACCTGATTCACAGGTGAAGGTGCGTGAGGTGTCATCTGTGAACACGATGGCCACCGCCTGTCGCTTGGTGTCACGTGGCAGTCGTGTGATATTCTTGACGTTGCTGATCTCCGTTACCTAAACAAGTTGAAGATAAACTAAAAATCAGGGCTGATTAACCAGCATCCACCTCCCCACTCAAAAACCCCAGACACTTTAACCTGGTAACATCAGCCGGAGAGCCAGGAGCCCCCTGCTGGCAGAGTTAGGGTAAGGCTGGACTTTAGACACAGCAGACACTAATTTTTTTTCAGCAGCATGGGTGCTGGTTTGTTCCACACTCACAGGGCTGTGCACCTTGTATTCATCCCATAGTGTGGCAGTCTGGTTACATGTCACTGTTACCACCCACTCTACTTGAGTGGGTATACCATCTTTGTTCTATTTCTGAAAATAAAGATTCATGATCGGTTGCTGTTCAGGCACAGAGGAGAGCTAAGCCTGCACTGCTGCACTGCATACATATGACTGTAAAAACAGCAGCCGTCCAGCCGCCTTGATTCAAATCAAGCCTGTGTTTTCACACATGATGAGGATCAGATCTGCTTATTCTCTGAGACACTTCTCCTCTGAAAATATTTAAGAATCATTTACAACCTCAAAATTTTAAATCATAAAATTTGATTACACTGTGAGGAGTTATTTTTCAGCAACAAACTGTCTCGTTCATTCATTGCAGCGGGAGCTTTTCCCATACCTGCGAGTCTGACGTCAAACAGAAGGTGAGATTATCATCGCAATTAGTCAGAGCACACCTGAATAATGTATCATGTCACTCAGGTGTCATTTAATTAGAGACCTGATTCTTTAGAACTTCTGTGCTGAAGAAGAACTTTGTTAAAAGTCATCTTCTCATACTTTCTAACTTTGTGATCACAGAGAAAGAACAAAGAGGAAACACAAGTTCACAAGCACCAATGAGCTGAAGAATGCTAAGTGAAGGAGACTGAAGGCAGGCAAGAGGGTCATTTGAAGGAGAGGCGCTGCTGCTGCTGACGATGATGATGATGAAGAATGAACGAAGAAAAGGAGACAAAGAGGGACGGCCGGCTCACGCTGAGCTCAGAGCACACTTTCATCTCTGTCAGTGTGTCTATCAACTCTTAAATGTTAGTTTTCTCCTTCAGAGCAGAGCACACCTGAACACCCCCCCCCCACACACACACACACACGTACTTTAGGACACGCTCTGACGTAGGCAGCCTTCTCGTCAGGATATTTCTCCAGACGACGAGGTCCTTTGCTGGAAGATTTCTTGAACACCAACCAGCAACGCCGATAGATCTGAAACAAACACACACACACACACACACACACACACACACACACACACACACACACACACACACACACACACACACACACACAAATTTAGATCAATATGGACATACAGAACCTGCTGTAGAGCAGTGCTTCCTCCTGGTGGAGCATGAAGCTACTGCAGGACGAGGAGTGAAGCTTAATTCTACTTGTGTGCTCAAACGAAGCTGTTGCTGTTTTGTGTGATGAATATGTTAGTTTAAATGAATCAACACCCCCGAGTCACAGTAACTGTCAGAATGCTCGAAGCACAGGTCGAGGAGGAGGAGTAGCAGCAATCTTCAATTCCAGCTTATTAATTAATCAAAGACCCAGACAAAGTTTTCATTCTTTTGAAAGCCTGACTCTTAGTCTTGTCCATCCTAATTGGGAAAATCAAAAACCTGTTTTATTTGTTATTATCTATTGTCCACCTGGTCCTTACTCAGAGTTTCTGTCTGATTTCTCAGACTTTTTATCTGATTTAGTGCTCAGTTCAGATAAAATAATTATAGTGGGTGATTTTAACATCCATGTAGATGCTGAGAATGACAGCCTCAACACTGCATTTACTCTATTGTTAGATTCAACTGGCTTCTCTCAAAATGTAAAGGAGCCCACCCACCACTTTAATCATACTCTGGATCTTGTCCTGACATATGGCATAGAAACTGAAGACTTAACAGTATTCCCTGAAAGCCCCCTCCTGTCTGATCATTTCTTAGTAACATTTACATTTACTTTAATGGATTACACAGCAGTGGGGAATAAGTTTAATTACAGTAGAAGTCTTTCTGAAAGTGCTGTAACTAAGTTTAAGGATCTAATTCCTTCATTGTTATGCTCTTCAGTGCCAACACAGTGCAGAGCAGCTACCTAAACTCTGCTCCCAGTGAGGTTGATTATCTCGTCAATAGTTTTACATCCTCACTGCGTATGACTTTGGATACTGTAGCTCCTCTGAAAAGGAAAGCTTCAAATCAGAAGTGCCTGACTCCGTGGTATAATTCACAAACGCACAGCTTAAAGCAGATAACCCGAAAGCTGGAGAGGGAATGGCGTCTCACTAAATTAGAAGATGCTCATTTAGCCTGGAAAAAGAGTTTGTTGCTCTATAAAAAAAGCCCTCCTTAAAGCTAGGACATCTTACTATTCATCATTAATTGAAGAAAATAAGAACAACCCCAGGTTTGTTTTCAGCACTGTAGCCAGGCTGACAAAGAGTCAGAGCTCTGTAGAGCCGAGTATTCCTTTCACTTTAACTAGTAGTGACTTCATGGATTTCTTTACAAATAACATTTTAGACATTAGAGAAAAAATTATTGATAACCATCTCAAAGATTATTCTTCATGTTCGGCTGCTTTCAGCACTGCTGGTATTTGTTTAGACTCTTTTGCTCCAGTTGATCTTTCAGAGTTAACTTCAATAGTTACTTCCTCCAAACCAGCAACATGTTTGTTAGATCCCATTCCTACTAGACTGTTCAAAGAAGTCCTTTCTCAGAGTGATGCTGAAAAGCTCATTCATGCATTTATTACTTCTAGGCTGGACTATTGTAATTTATTATTATCAGGCTGTCCTAAAAGCTCCCTGAAAAGCCTTCAGCTGATCCAAAATGCTGCAGCTAGAGTACTGACAGGGACTAGAAAGAGAGAGCAGATTTCTCCCATATTGGCTTCTCTTCATTGGCTCCCTGTTAAATCTACAATAGAATTTAAAATCCTTCTCCTCACCTACAAGGTCTTGAATAATCAGGCCCCATCTTATCTCAAAGACCTCATAGTCCCATATCACCCCAACAGAGCACTTCACTCTCAGACTGCTGGCTTACTTGTGGTTCCTAGGATACTTAAGAGTAGAATGGGAGGCAGAGCCTTCAGCTTTCAGGCCCCTCTTCTGTGGAACCAGCTCCCAGCTTGGATTCAGGAGACAGACACCCTCTCTATTTTTAAGATTAGGCTTAAAACTTTCCTTTTTGATCAAGCCTATAGTTAGGGCTAGATCAGGTGACCCTGAACTCTCCCTTAGTTATGCTGCTATAGGCCTAGTCTGCTGGGGGGTTCCCATAATGCACTGTTTCTTCTCATTCACCTTATTTACTTTGTTTATACTCCGCTTTGCATTTAATCATTAATTGTTATTAATCTCTGGCTCTCTTCCACAGCATGTCTTTTCTCTCCCCTCAGCCCAACCAGTCTCAGCAGATGACCCCCCCTCCCTGAGCCTGGTTCTGCTGGAGGTTTCTTCCTGTTAAAGGGAGTTTTTCCTTCCCACTGTCACCAAGTGCTGCTCATAGGGGGTCGTTCTGACTGTTGGGTTTTCTCTGTATTATTGTAGGGTCTTTACCCACAATACAAAGCGCCTTGAGGCGACTGTTTGTTGCTATATAAATAAAATTAAATTGAATTGTGTTGTGTCTGCGTTGCTCTGCAGTTTTATCACTTTGAGTTATTCAAAAAATGGCATCAACTGTAGAAGCACCCATAAATGTGCAGGATAAAACAGTGGATCCTAAACGGGCCAATCACAGTGTTTGCGCTGCACTGAGTTTGGGCAGTTAAAGTTTCATGAAGGTGCCATCAGGTGAGGTTACAGGTGAGGTTACAGTGTTCGGCTTCAGACGAGTTTGTGGTCGAGATGCATCAGTGCGGGTAGATTCATCTAAATGTACCTGCACTGATGCATCTCAACCACAGCATCTACCGTGAGCATGTTGGACCGCCACAGTCCGTTAGTTACAGCTCCAGGGAGAGGAAGGCCTGGGCAGGAAATTGCACCCGAATATGGAACCCCAAAAACCCCAGACTTGGATTATTTATTTATTTATAAAACAATACTTGTTTTTCAGTTGCTGCTTTTCAGCCAAATGTTCAGAACCACATTTAAAGGTTAAAGCAGCAGGTTACTGTGCTCAGTTCAGTTTTTATGCTGCACTGTTTCAAGCTCTACAGGCCACCATACAGCTGACCACTGCAGTCACTCTAATCTGCCAAGTACGTAGCTGTTGATTCGTACAGAGAAACTGAGGTTCATGAATTCATATGCAGAACGTTTCCAGCCCTCCCCTCTCACTTTTTTCCTTCAGCCTCGGTTGTTTACCAGAGCTTAGTTCAGTCTTGAGGGTGGGAACGGGCAGAAAACGGGAAGCTAAGGTCTGATCTTTAGTGAACAAGTGTGGAATACAAATACATCTTCACCTGTTTGACCTCTAAAAGGAAATGTACGCAGTAAAGAGTCTGCCTTCTGAAATCAGCTCTGATACAGACTCTCAGCATCAGTGTGCATTCACCCAGACGTGGATCCATAAAAATGATTTTGCCATTTTGTGTAATCATGTTCAGCTGATGCTCTTTTCCAAAGTGATCTTTGAGCAGGAAGTAATTCCTTCTTTTCGGAGTAGACATGATTATTGATGGACTGAACTGGTTGTTGTGAGGCTCAAAACAGGCAGCAACATCCAGGGATGAAAATAAGAAACCAAAGGCGTGGCCTCTTTAACAGGTGGATGGTGACACAGGTGGCTGTAGCTACTAGCTGTGTGCTTGGTATCAGCTCAGCTAACTGGAGTCCCTGAACGAGATAATGTTAGCTTCTAACCATCTGCTGTCTGGAGGGAGGGTCACATGTCTGATCTGCAGACGGTAAGTAAATGCAACAATATTAGGAATAAATAAACATGTTTATCCATTTTTATGTGTGTCAGAGCCCAGACTTCAGTTCAGGAGATGAGGCTCAAGGTGAGGACGAAGAAGACGACATTTTATTACGATGGCGCTGTCTCTGTCCTTCGCATTTAACATCTTTGGTGAAGGGGACCCCTCCTCTGACCCCTCCGTTTGACATTTTAACTTCCAGTTCTGTCCCGCAGTCAAAGAACAAAACATTAAGCCCGATTTGAACCCTGAACACATGCTGCCATTTACTGTTCAGCTCTGAAAAATGAAACTGCGGACACTTTAACAGTAAGGAGAAACTTTCTGATGTCTGAGGAAACCAGACTGGAGGAGTAAAATTAACCTCATGATATCCTTCAGGTCACCAGTGAAGCACTTAGGGGTAAGGTCAGGCTGTTTGTCCCCACATGCTAGTTTAGAAACCAGAAGGTCTGACAGATTTTTACCAGCATTTTGTCCATTTTGTGGACCTAATCCCCAAACGGGTCCCCGGAGACCTGGAGGCTGATAAGAGGTTAAAACCGGAACAAAGATCAGGTGGATTCACGAAGGTTAGAAAACTGTCAACAAAATGACAAAAATATGTCTTTGTAAAAAGAAACAAAAAAATGACAACATAGAAATGAAGGAATGAAATGCAAAGAACACAAACATGTAGTTCTTGGTAGGTTTTCAACATTTTTCCACTTTGGTTCCTTTTTTACTCCATGAACATCTGCACTGCTTTCATGGCCACCATCTGTATGGATCCCTCCTCCCCATCATTCTTCAGCCTCTTCCTCTTCGTCTCTCCCTTCCCTGTATCCCTTCACCGTCCTCTAATCAGGTCTCAGCAGACGGAGCTGTGAGGAGTGCTAAGTGAAGCTAAAGAGAGGAGACGGAGGAGGGAGGAAGGGGAGGATGGGAGAGCTAATTGCTTCCTCCTTGTAGCTTCAAAGATGAAACGAATGTGAAACTGTTGGGAGTTGCTGTGATTCTCAGAGGTTTGCTCAGATGAAAGCACGAGGAGATGATGATGTTATGCAGCCGAGGTGTTAGTGTAACCTTGAAATGCTGCGTTGGCACACTTTAATGGATAGATGGGCTCTCTCTGTTTTCCTTTCAAATCACACATTTGTCCTTCAGTTCAGCTGCAGCGGCTGAAGTCTGTTTCTGCGCGCTCAGAGTAAAAGAACGGAGTGACTGTGAAAGAGCAGGTTTTTAACTTCTTGTTCAGGAAATGAGTCCAGTGTGGACAGCTCAGCAACGTTAGCTTTTAATTCTAATTTACCAGCCAGATCGGAACTAAGAGTTTAGATGCGTTAGCTCATCGAACCCACTCAAGATAGGATCTTCCAAGGTGAAGTAGCCTCCCAGGCAGCAAAGTGACCCTGAATCGGATCCATCCTGGAAGCATCACAGGCTCCGTACCGGACTCACAAACTGGGTGCTGATCGGAGTCTCGACCAACGTCAGCGTTTAAACCACTGCAGTGTTTTTACCTTTGGAGCCACTTTAGAGAGTCTGGCTATCAGTCTGCATCACACACACACATTTTTTCTACTCTGTCTGATGACAACACATTTTACATTTACCCCATTCACACAAGCACTTCTGTGATTAACTAAGCTAAGTGCTTTTTATTATTAACACTTGCATCTGAGAGCAACTTGAGGTTAAGTATCTTGCCCAAGGATACACTAGCATGCAGTCTGGAGTAGCCAGGAATCGAACCACCAACGTTCCGATCAGTAGGTGACCTGCTCTACCTCCTGAGCTACAGCCACCCCATCTGAACATCGGAATCTGAACAATCACACAGTAATAAGTCAGCAGCTGTAGTGACTTCCATCTATTAAGCCCATTAAAGCTTGTTAGATGAAATCCAGAGGGGATGGAAAAGAACAGAAGGCATCAGGAGCAAAACTGAAACAAATGAACATGAGACGCTGAGTTCTGCTAAAATAGGGCCGAGGAGGTTTGGGACTTTCACACTGGCTGTGCTCACACCACAAACCTCAGTGCAGTCAGCTGTTAGTGCAGTCCTGAGCTGAGCTGCGACTGTACAGCAGTAACCCCGGAGGACAGGGAGGACAGCATTCAGTTACAGGTGGATGACAGAAAGGACGCAGATAAAGACAGACGGCTCTTAAATTTAGCTTCATGTGTTTGGGTCTCGTTTGCCTGCAGTGTGAATGAAGCCTTCGCAATCCAAGTCAGTAATGTACAAACAACAGTTTGAGAGGCCGCGGATGCTGATGTGGAACCCGAATCAGCTCCGGGAACACGTCAAAAAGGTCCCAGCTGCTGACCTGAGTGATGCTGCTGACCTTTGATGTGTGAAAACTACAAAGATGGCGTGGAATGAATCATCTGGTGAGGTGGCTCAGCTCTGGGCGAACTTTTGTTGACAACAAGAGTTTCGTTGCATCTTCTACCAAATATTAAAGTCAGTAAAATTAGGACCAAATAAAGTAAAAAAGTATTTCTCGTTACTTTTGAAACTATTTATTTATATAGAATGCGTCACAGCACAGAGACAGCTCTTTTAAGAGTTTTTAACGATCTGCTTTTAACTGTGGACTCTGGTAGTCCTGCAGTTTTAGTACTTCTAGATCTGTCAGCTGCCTTTGACACTGTGGACCACGAGATCCTTCTATCCCGCCTAGAACATGAAATTGGCATTAAAGGCACGGTTCTGACTTGGTTCAGATCTTATCTTACTGATAGAAGTTTCTCTGTCCATCTAGGAAACTGTTTTTCTACCACAGCAAAGCTTTCTTGTGGAGTGCCTCAGGGGTCCATTCTGGGCCCAATTCTTTTTCATTGTATATGTTGCCTCTAGGGTCGATTTTTAGGAAACATAATATTTGTTTCCACTGTTTTGCTGACGACATCCAGGTGTATATGCCCATCAAACTGAACAGCAGAGATCCATGGGAACCCCTGCTGAACTGTCTCAGTGACATTAAGTCCTGGATGAGAAACAATTTCCTAAATCTTAATGAAAGCAAAACCGAGGTCATATGCTTTGGTAAATTTGACCCCTCAAGCTACTCCTCTGGCACTCCGAGTCATTTGGCTCCTCACTGTCGTGATGCTGTGAAAAATCTGGGTGTCATTTTAGATAGTAGTTTTAAAATGGAGAAGCAAGTAAGTGCTGTTACCAAAATCAGTTTTTACCAACTCAGAGTCATTGCCAAGGTAAAACCTTATCTCCCACAGCAGGACCTGGAAAAAGTTATTCATGCTTTTATTACTTCCCGCCTGGACTACTGTAATTCTCTGTACTTTGGCATAGATCAATCATCTGTGCGCCGCCTGCAGGTAGTCCAGAATGCGGCAGCTCGTCTTTTAACCGGTTTAAAAAAGCATGAACACATTACCCCAGTCCTGTCATCCCTTCACTGGCTCCCTGTCCGTTTTAGAATCGATTTTAAGATTTTATTGCTTACTTTTAAAGCCTTAAACGGACTGGCACCTTTGTATCTGTCTGAGCTGCTTCACTGTCACACCCCTGTAAGAGCTCTGAGGTCATCGAACCAGCTGCTCTTACAGAGGCCTAAAACTAGACTAAAACAGAGAGGTGATCGAGCTTTTGCAGCAGCAGCACCAAAGCTATGGAACGATCTACCTCTCCATATCCGCACAGCTCAGACGATACACACATTTAAATCTCTATTAAAAACACATTTCTTTTCCTTGGCATTTGGCTGCAGTGCTACCTCCTTTTAGATGATTGTTTTATGGTATTTTATGGTACTTGTTTTAAACGTTTTAATTTTTAATTTTCTTATGTTATTTATTGTTCTTAATGTTTTATTTATTTATTTTTATTTTATTATTTTATTTATTTATTTATATATTTTATTTTATTTAGTATAGTCCTTGGGGTTACAGATCTTGTACAGCACTTTGGTCAACGTCGTTGTTTTAAATGTGCTTTATAAATAAACTTGACTTGACTTGACTTGACTTATTTCCTATAGGAAGTGGAAACAGGACATTTGGAAATATGCGCATTACTTAAATATGTGTGCACTCATTTCACATATTTTCTATTTCCAGCTAAGCAAACAAGTGTAGAGTGAAGTACAGGGATGTGTTCTAAAGAGTCATAATTAAGACTTTGGTCCTCGTTTATTATAGAACTAGATTCAAGGCCCTGATTATCCTCTTTCTATTATGTAGCTATAGGGTCACAAAGGGACAATAAAGACACAAAAAAACAGACACAATGAAGCAAAAGTCCTGAGCTGTTACAGAGAGACTCAGGACACTGGCAGGGACAGCTGATAGGAGCATTTTTGGTAAATACACTGGGGTATATGGCTTTAAAAACAAAGTAAAACATTCTAGAAATCAATATGAACCAATGACATTTTGTCCCTGTATTTAAAGGTGGCACAAACAAGTGCAACCTTTCAGTTCAGACAGGTTACTTCCAGCACGACAATCAGCACACAGAGGATCGATGTGCTGTTGCAGAGCCTCTGGAAACGCTGCATCTCTAACAAATGTCCCCACGGGCACCATTAAAGTTTGATCTGATTTGATCTCAGCACACCTGCTTCATTAAGCTTCAGGCGCCCACCTCTGCTGCACTGTCCCAACACCTCCACGCTAACAGCAGCCTTTCAGCTACACTGGTTCTGTAATGGACCACAGCTATTTCTGGTGATGACTTTAGCCTGATAGAAAACAAGGTCAGCGCTAACATCGACCAATGCAATGCTTCTGGGTGATCATCCGGGTGCTTGAGTGTGGAAAACACATTCAGAGTCAGTTACTGTTTTCTCATACAAATATGCTGCATGTCACTGAGAAGATCAAAGTGTTTATAAGAGGAGATGTGAGACAGAGACACGTCTATGGGAGAGCAGCAGAGATGACGGGTGTGCTGACCATCCAAACCAATGATCCAAACACAGCAACACGCAGGAACCATTTGTGTGTGTGCAGGTGTGTGTGTGTGCAGGTGTGTGTGTGTGTGTGTGTGCATGTGTGCAGGTCTTACACTGCCTCTAGTTCATATTTCTCTATGTGCAGACTCTCATTTGTCGAGTTTATGGAGTTTTATGATGCACACACTGTCAACTTAACAAATAACCATCACGCTGCCTTAAAGACCGATGGAAACGTACCGGCTGATTTATAAAATTTTTACAAACATTTTAACTTGTGGAGACGGAGCTCAGGACCTGTGAGGGCAGCGTAACCACATCTCTGTGATCCTTCACTGTAATGACGGCAGTAGACGCAGCAGGCCGTGCGCTTCAACAATCGTTTATCATTAGAATCTGTTTCTGTTCAGCTCTCAGCTGAACACTAAAATCACAATTCAGTAGAACTGAAGTCCTTCTAAAATCCACTCTCTCTACTCAGCAGCCATCTCAGGCACTTATTTTGAAGCATTGTCTGGATTAACTTTAATTCCTATCATCGCTGGAGCACCACCAGTCAAATCTGATTAAAAAAAATATCATCAAAAGTTTGCTAATTTTGCCAAAATCAAGTTTTAAAAAGTTTTGTTCTCCTGAAGATCTACTTCTGTAACACCCTCGGTCCTGATTTCTCCTGCAGACTCAGGATTCTGTGAGTGTCTCTTTCTGATCATTTCTGTGGCAAAAATCAATCAAAAAGGTCAAATGTCATATTCATCATTTCTGGCAGCTTGTCATCAGTCACAAAACTAACATCAGCCTTTACAGAACACTGTTATGCCCTGCTTGGACTCTTTGTGCTTCTTTCCTGTTTACTTCCTGTGATATTTGACAGCAGTGAGCATCTGGCCTGAATGTGGTCCACATCTGAAGCAGTAATCAGGCCATAGTTGGGCTCGACCGACAGCCTTAACTCTCCCACAGGTCCAGTTTACATGTGCCAGATGTAAGGTGTGTTGTGACAGTTGTGCCACATCTGGCCCAAACAGCACTTGCTGTAACCCACATGCAGCCTGATACATGTGAGCCACACAAAATTTGCTGGTGCCGTAAGTAAGGCGTAAGTGGCATAAAAGCCCGGATTAGGCTCAAATGTGTCGGAGTCATGTGTCCACAGCTGTTTTACTTCCAGACAGTTTATTGTGTCAGTTCAGCCCCCCCCCCCCCCCCCCCCCCCCCCCAGCCCCAACCAAAAAGTCAGTTGTCTGATTGTTTTGTGCCCAGTACTTTCCCTCATGCATGACCTTTCGCCTGTTTTCTGACTAACCCCATTCACAGTCATGAGGAATCAGCCTCATCTGTGTTTTGGTGTTTTTACATGTTGCAGGTTTTTCTTCGGCTCCTCACCTTTACTGACTGCTCCTTTTATGACCTCGTGTTCACAAGTGAAGTTTCTGATTTTAACTTTTTACCCGATCTCTCTCTGTTAATCCATCCAGCAGCTACCTGTGCTGCTCTGAGCTGCACTACACCACTTGACTTGTTTAATTCCTGGCAGGATCCTGTGATGAATCCTCAGCTTCCCAGCTTTCTTCTTTTGGAGATTAACTTCACACCTTTGGCAGGATTAACAGTGACAGTGGTGGCTGTGCTAATTGTTGCTGATGTCAATCCAGAGTTTAACATGTCAAGGCAGGACTGTAATCCCCAAATAAGCCACAATGGCCACTGAGAAATGAGGAAAATAACTTAAAGCAACTTACACGTCTTAATGCACACAGTCCCCACAGAAAGATGTTAAATACAGGTGGAAAGAGTGGCTCTTTCACTCTGACGGAGCAAAGCCAGGAGAGATCAGTGGA
Organism: Archocentrus centrarchus; assembly: GCF_007364275.1. Lineage (NCBI taxonomy): Eukaryota > Metazoa > Chordata > Actinopteri > Cichliformes > Cichlidae > Archocentrus > Archocentrus centrarchus. Next base: position 1,607,008 of record NW_022060260.1, read on the forward strand.
AGTTTGTAGTTAAATGCCAAATAAACAAATTCTCAAATAACGACCAATGAAGTGCAGCTTTGACACTGTTGATCTAACATTTTATTACAGAGATTAGAGCTTGCTATAGGTATTAAAGGTACTGCACTGCTGTGGTTTTAATCATATTTATCTAATAGTTTGTTCCTGTAAATGGGGAGTCTTCTTCACACACTAAGGTTAATTATGGAGTTCCACAGGGTTCTGTGCTGGGACCAGTTCTATTTACATTATACATGCTTCCTTTTGTCACAGTGCGTGGAAGCAGACCATGTGGCGTGTGTGGAGGTGAGGACCCAAACGCAGGACGCAGCTGGCAGCCAGAAGCTAACAAAAAGACGAACCTTTATTAGGGTGGATAACTTAAAACACACAGACAAGGAGCCTACCAAAACTGAGAAAACCTAAACTGGAGAAGAAGGCTAGGGAACACTGGGAGCACAGATATGAGACACAGCCACAATGACAACAAGACTCTGACAAGAGACAAAGGGAAGACAGAGACAGTATATACACAGAGGGATAAACAGGGAACAGGCAACAGGTGGGGAGCACAGCTGAAGACCAGGAAGTAAAACTAAATACAAGGCAGGCAAGACTAAGACTGGCAAAGTAAAACAGGAAACATGTAGGCACGGGACTAAACACTGGGAATAAAACTGAATACAAAACATATGAGGCAAGGGACCTGACACAGGGGACAAAACAGACACTAGGACACAGAAACGCAGGGAAGGCAAAAAAAAAAAAGGGAAAGAGGAATTCAATTTAAATGACCATAACTAACAACAGGACTTAGAACCCTATACAAGCAAAGACTCCGAACAATAAGCAACTTAGAAAGACAACAAAAACAGAACCTTAAAGGAAAGAACACAAAACACTGGGCATACCACGACACAAAGCATTGCACACATTTCATTGTTATGCAGATGATACCCTGCTTTATCTATCCATGAACACCATCAGGGCTGCAGCTAAAACACTGAACGTTAATTTAATGGAATACTCGATGATAACCCATCAGATTATTTTATGCCTTAATCATAAAGTTGTGATATTGGTCAGGCTGTTAACTCACACAACTGGCATTTTTGCCAGCTTTTTTTCCTGCCTTCAAATAGGCTAAACTTTATCAATATAGCTGCTCTTTTCCAGTCCCACTGACCAAAATGTTTAACATGCACACACATTCATACTTTTAACACTAACCTACTGTACAGTGATTTTCATCTCACATCTCTGATTCATCTGCAGCTGCTGTTACGTTCACTCTGTATTATGTGTGATATGTCTTCATGTTTTTCTAATATGGACTACTCAGCTGCCAGTCCAATAATCAGTGTGATTTCATTTGAACGCACTCGTACCTAGACCGGGAAACGCTGGGTTAACTTAGCCAGCTGATAACCAGCTTCATGTGACCGCTTGTCCTGATCACCAGTGTTAGAGTAAATGAATCCAGCTAACGGAGAGAAACTCCGACTATGGTGAACTCGCCTCGTCTCATCTGCCTCCTGTCCCTGGCTCTCTTTTTTGCCTCCTTTGATTTAATTGTGAGTCTGGATCAAAGTTGGCTGTCAGTTCCTCGTCCACCAAAGCAGCTCCGTCTCTGGGCAGTTTTTCCTTCAATGGGAACAGTTTTGTATTTTGTGTGTATTTATTTTGTTTGCTTTGTTCTCTTTAAATGTATGTTTGTAATGAAGTAAAGACAAGTGCAGCTTTTATTATTTGCCCTGTTGAAACCCATTTTGATATTCTTGATATAATTTTGAGTATAATTATTTTATTTATGTGGATTAATTCTCTCTCTCTTGACACCCCTGATACTTTCTTTGAAGCTGCAACATGTTTTTAGAAATGTAAATGTGAGGTCAAAGGTCAAAGTAACCTGATATTTCGAGCCTCCATGTATCATCCCCTATGCCTGTATGCTGTCAGTACAAACAACAGCAGTAAGAAACATAGTTTTAAACAGCTCCATACAGCATTATTCTCACTTTGACCTTCAGATCAATCTATTGACATTGAAGAAGAGGTCAGAGGTCAGTTGTGACATGATATTTGAAATCTTTATATGCTGACAACACACACCACAATGATAAGAATCTTAATTTATAAGTTATGAGGCTTTTTGTCTTTTTTTGGACCACTAAATGATGAAGATGACCTTGAAGACCTCAGTGGATGGAAGCAAAATTTGAATGGACTGTTAACATGACCTCTGACCTCTGACATCAGAATTCAATTAAAACCTTTCCAGCCATCGTGTTTACACTGCCACAAACACGACCTGCTTGGTGGAGGTAAATAATCGTGGCACAAAACTGCAACTGTACAAACTGAATCACCTGAATTTACCTCGATGATGGTGACACAGCCTCTAAAAATAAAAGGAAGGAGCAGGAGCGCAGGAGGACACTGTCGGTGCAGGGACTGCAGTCAGAGCAGCACGGGGAGGAGAGGTGAATGCCAGATCAGCCTATCTTATTAGTCTCAAAGGGCTGCTTACATAATGATGCCTTCAAGGTAAATAAAAGTCATTTACAGGTTCTTCGAGTGAAGCAGAGAAAAGTGGATGTGGCAGGAAGAGACTGAGAGAGGACCAGACTCATTATGTCCATAGATATTCTTTAATATCATGATTGGAGTTATGTTAAATAGTTGGATGAACATCAGTTCAATTAGCACCAATATTAAGGCTGCAGTTATCGATATTAGAATTGATTAAATGACTGTTCTGTGAAAGCAACACATTTTCTGCAGATAATTAGCAATAACTCTGACTACAAAGGTGGTGATAATGATCTGCTTATCTCAGCTTTCATCTGTTACCAGCTTTCAGATGGCTCTTCTGCTTTTGTTGTTTCCTGTCAGTCACACGGTCGGCACACCCCCGGCCCAGCCACCAACCTCCAGCAACCGAGCGGTTTGTGAGCGGTTGCTGCCTGTTGCTGTGTCACCAGGAGGAGCTGCAGTTTGTATGGAAGACGTGACTTGTGTGCAGACACTCGTCATTTCTTCTCTGAGCTGCAGTGAAAAGTGTGACGCAAACTGGAAACTAACACATTGCAAAAACTTCCCGAGCAACTGGTGGTTGACAGGTTAACCAGCCTCTAGGCCTGTGTGACCGGGGCCTTACTTTTGTAACTTTGCTGCAGGCAGCAGCCCACAGATGATGTTGGGTGTTAGAGGATTGTATCTCTGTTGCTTCTGCATTGGTTGCATTAATCCTCCTCTCTGCACAGCCTGAGAGCTACACAAACAGACATGAGTGCGTAACCATAAGTGCACCTTCAGCCTCTGAGGATTACAGCCAGCAATAAATGGCAGTGGTGCAGTGGGTAGGCGCTTGCCTTGCAGCCGGACGGTTGCAGGTTCGAGCCCCTGCGCTGCATTGTGTCCTTGGGCACTTAAACTACATTGCCTAACGGTAGCGCCGGTCTCCGGCTACATGACTGCAGATGCTCATCTCACTCATCTCTGGATGAGTGATCTGGAACCATCATTTCGTTGTGTGCACAATGAGTTGAATCTAACAGTATTTGGAAGTTTTCAGGTGTAGCCATCAAATATCCACTTCCTGTTCGGTCATCGTTTATGAATGCAGATCAAAATGAGGCTAAATCATTGTCAGACAGGTTCTGAGATGGTATTTTGGCAAATGAGTTCCCTCTTTGAGTTTCCACATGGACTGTTTACCTGCATGCAACCGAGGCCTGCTCAAACATGACTGTTGAGTGAAGTCAGACATGTGGAAACCTTTCCTGCTGCCTCCAAACTCTGCATGCTCATGCAAATCTCATCTTCTTCAGATTAGTGGAGACCAAAACAGAAGACTGAATATTGGACTTAGATGGAGCAGGTGTTCAGAGAAACCTCTTTAAATGAGGTTGGTACCTTTGTGGTAATATGTAGGGACATACACTGTTTATATTGGTGTGGTTTGCACGAGTTTCAGCCACAGTGAGAATCACCAAAGCTGCCGTGTATATCCATAACTATTCACTCGAACCTATTTGTTGTGTGCATCTGCAGACAGCTGAAGCGATTCTGCTGGATCTGCTCTCCAGCTTGGCACAGAGATGAAACTCATCCTCCGGTCTTAAAGACATCTGAGTGCTGCGTGCTGGATATGCAGAGATCACAGCCAGTGTCTGCAGGGATATATATCCTCCAAATTAGCTCACCTATCACCTTCTCCTGTGTCTATAAGTTTAATCTGGCCTCAGGCAGCCTCACATTTAATTCTGTCTGTGGGAGACTCTCAGGGCTTTCAGGGTGTTGAAATCCATCATTCACCTTCAATAAATCTACATGAATAATTCAGATTCAGGTTGTTTGAATCTGTTGATGAGCAGCCAAACAGCTTCTCTTCATTTTTTTTCTTTTTTGGTTTCTCTGCTCAATCAACTCTGAGCCACATGTGAGCTCTTTGTTCATGAACTGAACACACAGCTGCTCAAGAAACCAATTACTGATTTGCAGTATGTGCTCTTTTTTTATTGACCTAATTAACTGTGACACTTTAACCTTCATCCTACAACAGATTTAACTTCCAAGGACTGACTGTGATCCCCGGGGACTCCCAGAATAAACTACGAGAGTAAAAACATTATTACATATTTAATTTGTGTAATATAAAAAAAAACGACTTCATTATTTTAGGAAAGTTATTTTTGCTTTTTGTGTAAAATGAAAATCTATAATTTTATTGAATACAAACTGCATTTTTTCTCTCCTGAGTACGACCCAGATCCCTGCTTATTATCCACTAACTCTGGCATAATTTAGTTTGTGATGATTTTCAAGTTTCAGAAGCTCAAACCTAATTGGACAAACTAACATCATTTTAGATATGAGGGCTGTTTGTAATACTTGCAAGTCTGGAACCCATGGACCTCACTAAATCTGTGCTCCATCCTTGATGATGATGCTCTGCAGGCCTTCACTGCAGCATCTTCACTTTTGTATTTAATAACTGAAAAGCCGAGCTGAGATCAGGTGACTGACTCTTTGCCTTGAGAAACTCTTGGGTTGCTGTTTCAGGTTGCTTTGGCTCATCATCATCATCACTGTGAAGCTCTGTCTGGTCAGTTTTGCAATCAGTGTCAATGAGACCAGAGGGGAAGTAAAACTAATCAACAATGACTGCAAACGCAGATGAATACCATGGCGGACAGCACAGAGGGAAACACTCAATTAAATAATAAGAAATAGAACTAAACTACAACGAGGACTAACAGCTGAGCAAAACATCCAAATCTAAACAACGAGCAAACCTAAGAACACAAACCAAAATTCTGAAGTCCACACAGGGGTCGTTAAGTCTGACTGTAGCTGTTGGAAACCTTTCGCCCACTTTTTGTGTGTCTGATGTGCAGAAGCATCATTTCAGTTTCTCCACACAAAGTGGCATTACTGGAAAAGATGCCCATGAACTTCGGTGCAGGAGTCATGCATTAAGTGCAGTTCTCCCCGTATTCAAATACACACTCGCCTCCTCTGAGAAGCCTTCTAATCTAAAAGTTTGGAAGGCATCCAAAGTGCCAGCGTGAGGACACAACTGAAGGATGGAAAATATATTTTACAGCTACTTGGAGGAAGTGGGGAAAAAAACTACACAAGCATTTGTTTCCCTGTGCCCAAACAGCAGAGCTAAGCACACAGACAGATGGGAAACATCTCACATATGTTTCTAGATGTGGGGCTTATTAGCAATCTGAATGCATTGGTTTCATCTTTAATCAGCAGTAGGCCCGTTTGGGGGGAGGTTGAAATGCTTGCTCTATGCCCAGAGGCTGATCAATATCATTCTCATCAATACAGTAGTTCATTATCCTCCGAGGACTGTGGTAATGCTAAGGCAGGAAACAAAGAGTGGAGACTCATATACAGCAGCGATTAGTTTAAGACAGCGCTGCATGGCGGGCTTTGTTGTTCCTCTTGAGATAAATGAAGCATGACTTTGGCAGTCCATCTATCTAGCCTTGAGGAGGACCTCAGCTGTGCCATTCCTCTCTGCCCTGCAGACGCAGACACTGCCTCAGATAACCCGACATTTACCTCTCTGTCTATCTGTGCCCTCCTCTCTCCATCTCTCCCCCCTCTGTGTTCGTTCACCGAGTGAAGCTCGCCCTCCAAAAGCCTCACTAAGACAAACTGAGGCTTATTAAGCCTGTGTTAATAAGGTGGCCTGATGTCCTTATTTTCTGTGCTGGCCTGTCCCTGTTAATGTCCTTCAGTATCTGCTGCCACTGACTGCACATCCATCCCAAGGCACTTTAAGTCTGATGTCCCCAGGTTTTAATTCTGAAACCAAACACACAAATCTGCATCTGTTCTCATGTCCAGGGATGATTTTTTTGTTAAAATGTAGCAGCTTTATAATGAAAAAAAAACCACGGGGGTCCCGGCAGGACACAGACTGATGATATTTTGCCCTCTGGTTGTAAAAAGAAGTCCGATTCTATCAAAGTCTCTGAGAAAATGAGCCTCCTGCTCACATGACCTCTGACCTCAGTAAACACCTTCCTGAGGAGTTTATGGTCTCAGGTCTTATGAAATAATACATGAGGATGGTTTTGGAAATAGGAGCAGGAAGCGGGGGGGGGGGGGGGGGGGGGGGGGGGGGGTTGAAATGTTGCTGTCGTACGATCTTCAGCTTCAGGTAAGATAAGAGCTCCAGATCGTTACAGGCGTATATGAGGTGGTCAAGCTTCTCTTTAATCACCACAATGATCTGTGCAGCTCAACATGAGGGAACCCAATTTCTGAAATCAGCAAATCTGCACAAATCCACTGTTCATCAGGAGATGAAGCAAGTGGAGAAAATAAGGCATGCTGGACGCCTCCAGGTGAGGTGTTTTTGTCACGTTGAAGCAGGAGACACCCTGGGACAGACCCAGGAAATGCTGGAGAGATTATAATGCTGGTTTGGGAAATCCTTGTTGTCCCCCAGAAGAGCTAGAGGAGGTGGCAGGGAGAGGGAGGTTCAGCTATCTTCTGCCCTGGACCCAGATTATCTGTTCATGCTTAATAACAACCTGGAAATCAACAAAGAAACATGAGGAAGAACGTCTTCTCTGATCACTGTTGTCCATCCAAGCCGCCCCACAGGACGGTGAATGGAAGAAACCGAGATAGAATAAGGAAGCAAATTTAAGGCGTGGATGGCGCACGAGAACGCTGAGGAAGGATGCAGATAATGAGGCAGAAAAGGAAGAGCCATGCAGAATCAGTGCTGAGGGCAGAAAACCGCACAGGGAGAAAGCGAAGACAGAGAGCAATTAAACGGAAGGAGCAGCCTGAGCCGACAGGGAGTAAGAAAACGAGTTAGCAAACCCAGAAAAATTCCCAAAGAGAGCCAAATGGAGAAGGAATTCTGCTTTGGATAAGTAGGTCTGCCTTCCAGCTGGAACATCCTGTCATGTAAATGATTGCCAAATAAAAACGACTCTGGTCGCGCCAATCAAAACCACCGTGGATCCCTGAATTTATAATTCACTTCATGGAGCAGATTTTCAGATTTCAGAACTCCTTGAAATGATTAACTGCAAAATAGAAGTGGGGAAAAGAACAAAAGCAGGCAGATGATTAGAGCTCCATCCCTCTGCTTCATGATGGAGGACAGAAAGCAATCATCCTCAGAGTCTGAGCAGCTGAAGCAAAGTCTGGGAAGGAGAGGACACAGAAAGCAGAGCTCTGCCCTCACAAGCTCTCAGCAGGGGAATAATCTGCAGCCACCCCTCCGTTTGTCCTCTCTCTATCAAAACTTCCTTAACACAAAGCAAAAGGTTCCAGCTCAGTCCTGGATCCAGGGCTGGATAATCGACTTGCAGTAATGAAAGACGAGAATCACAGCTTTGGTCGCCATTGCAAATCAAATTTCTCTCCTTGTCTCAGTTCAAATGAGGTCAGAAAATAAGAATAATTTCAACTTCCTGTTTTTAAACACAACATCACAAACAGGGAAGGGCAGGTTTCACTCTGATTGGCTGCAGCTTTGCTCTCTTTGGTTTGCAATCAATGCAGTGGACAGACTGTAAAGCTGATCTGCTGATGGCACTACAGAGAAGGTCAGAAGTTTATGGAAGCTGCATTTCACAAGAGCAACGAGGGTGTGGCTCTGGGGGTGATGGTGGGGTGGGTGGGTCTCCATTGCTAATGAGCAATGTGCCAATATGACAGCCACAATTAAAATCCCCCCACCCCTAAACTGCCTCCTGTGCCAGCCATTTAAAACGCTCCTGGTTGGTGATTGATCTTCTGGCATTGGGACACTTTGGGCTTTGTTTAAAACAGCTCGGTTTGCTGTTAGAAGAGAGGAAAGACACAATTATGCAGGATTACATTCACAGCTCATTCCCTGTAAATCCCTCGTGCACCCAAATGCAGTTTGAATCCAGCGCACAATCAGATCACTGCGCCGCTAACAGTGAAAACGAGAGAATGTACAATCAAGACTTTTACGACTTGTTACTTTATTAAACTTGTTGTAAAGGCTTGTTTCATCCTGACAAACAGGTTTGTTAACAAGTAGCTGCATGTTTGTCATGTTCGCTCATTTGCATAACCGATGCCCGTTAATTGCCACAAAATGTTTCCAGCTGGGCACCATTTGTGGCAGCGCTGCTTTCACAAAGCTGACAGTAAACAGCAGAAATGAACCCTGCAGAGCTTCAAGTTCTGCGGTCGGAGATCAAACAGCAAATTAAGCAGAGCCAGCAGGGGTCATCACTGGATGTGGGTATTAGAGTGGATAACAAAGACAGATAAATGCTTTAACAGTGTTCAGATAATAATCCACACTAACTTTCTCAAACTAAAAGTTCATGCAACCCAGAAGAAAAGAGGGAAAAGTCCAGAAACAGACGCGTATCTCTCAGTGGAGACGCAGAGATCTGCTGGGGAGGAAAGTGGAAAACAGGCAGGTAGGCAGGTACGCAGGTGAGCTAACACGTGCGGTCAGCCAGTTGTTGCCTTTCAAAGGACACTACTTTACGTCTAAATGTGGTTGAAAAGTATTTTCAGACTGTTACAAAGAGCTGAATTTGATGTCATTTCAGGCTCGAGTTTACGTTCCACAGCAGTTTCCTGCTGATGGTTCATACGTGTGCCTCACAGCGAGCTGTGGTTCCAAACATACAAACAGGAGTCTGCAGAGGCACCAAAGAAGAAGAAGAAGGAGGAGGAGAAGAAGAAGGAGAAAGGTCTTTTGACTTCTCAGCCAGGTTAAAGTAAAATGAAGGGACATCTTTTTCTAGATGTCTGTCACCTTTAAACCAAGTTTTTTCTGAGTGAGATTTTTCAGTCCAGACTGGAAAGCTAAACCAGCCAATACTGACTTCATGGGTTTCATTTCAACATGATGATTTTCAACAATAATTTGCTGGTTTTCTGATATTCCGTCACAACCAGAAAATATCCTGACCCCTGGTGTTCAGTCTGGGTTGAAAAACAGCCCCAAAATGATATTTGTGCACGAGTTAATGTAATGCTGCTGTCTGCAGGACGTCCTTCCTGGGCTCAAAGAATTCTTTGAAAAAACCTTTCTGATTGGAACAAAACGAAACACAAATAAAACAGCGACTTGTGAGAAGATGGTCCTGAGTCAGGTTTGGGTTTGCTTGAGATGATTTCAGAACAATTACAGATTTACTTTTTTCAGGTTTTCTTGTCCTGGGCTACAAACAGACACAAATTCTATAAAAAGGGTGGATGTGAACCTAACCCTGACCCTACATGTGTCACTAATGATCAAAGGTTACCAGGTCACCCCCGGAGCTCTAAAGGTCAGACTGCATTTTAGCCACACGCTAAACAAGCATGCTTTCAGAAACTAGAGGATTTCATTAGATTAGCTTTAGATACCTTTCATTAGACTCTTAGGTGGATGTGGCCTTCCAGCTATGATTCAGGAGGTGGAGCGAGTTGTTTAATCAGAAAGGCAGTGATTTGATCCTCAGCTCCTCCAGCCTGCACGCCAAAGTGTTCTCGGGAAAGATCCTGAGCCCAAAATTCCACTAAACAAAGCTCCATATGAATGTATGAGTAAGGCTGAATGAGGCTTCAACAGCACCAGGCCACTTACAGCTTTTCTGTTGTAAGATTTCTATTGGGCCATTCAAATAGATAAATCCATAACACGGGGCTGAAGTGAACCTAACTCAAAGAGGCTGCTGGCAACCTGCTGGGCGTTCAACCTGTGAGGCCTTAGTCGTCATCCTGACCCTGCAAACGTCTGCAATCAGCATATGAAACGTTTATTCTTTTCCAATTGTTCTTCCAAATCAGAAATCAGGGGGCAAAAAATAAAAGGTTTCTGCCTTACATGCATCAAAATCAAAGAGCATCTCAGAGATGTTTGCTGAAACTGCACTTTCACTGAGTTTCTGCTCTTCCTTCACTCGACACGGCGAACGGCCAAAAATGACTTTATGAGTTATTTCAGGACTGAAAGTGATTTTCAGAAGTTTTCTGATGTTCACCCAGAAAGAAAGTCATCATTTCCCAGCATGCAGTCTGTCCAGTGATAAAGCTCGAATCAGCCATTAGGAGCACACGCACACACACACACACACACACACACACACACACACACACACACACACACACACACACACACACACACACACACACACACACCACACACACACACACACAAACTTTAGAACAAACAGAGCGGTCAGTGTAGGTCAAGCAATAAAACTCAACAGCATTATTTCCCACAGGCCACATTTTTCTTTATATGCAATCCATTAACGGAGCTAAAACTTAAGGACGTGAAACTTTATTCGGGTAATATCAGAGTTCACACAGTCATGGGAGTTTCCTCCGTCCCCTCTGAGAGCCGTTCACTCAGCTCTGTGAGCACCGATAGAGGGGCCGACCATTATTTGAAGCGAGCTGGTGAACAGAACCTGACTCTAATTGATTTGTGTTCGTTTCTACAAAAGAAGTCATGCCATGTGCTGCCTCTGCCATGTGAAAGTGACCCACATTAGATTTCTCTATGCAGTTCGTGCAGCTCAGGCCACAGGCAGGAGTGTACGCACAGCCGATGGTGGAGAGGTTCAATCTGTTCAACAAGAGGTCACAAAAACATAGAAAATAGATCCTGAGGCTGCTCAGCAACACTCTGTCTGCAGACCCAGCAGGACCGATCTGCTGATCCAAACGGGCCTGCTTCAGTGAACCTGCGTGTTAGAGACAGCCCTGATGAAGGTGCACTGAGCTGCTTTTCCGGGACAATAATATTGAAGGTGATGGCCAATGTAACGGGACAGCCTCAGGCAATGTCTGTATTTACTCACTGCACCCATACATAAGCCTGGAAACACCAACAAGGCCGCTCACACTGGTTCATAACTGGCCTGACAGCAACTAAATTCCCAAACTTCTCCGGAATAACCAGGATGCAACTCTGTCTTCCTCACTCGGTTTTTCCTGCTCTCCGCAGCTTCTTTTGGGAATGTTTTCATTTTTCACGTCTGTGAGCATCAATAATGAAAAGCCCTTTACTTTGTTGCTTTGGGGCAACAATGAAGAAACTAGAAGATGTTGCTCTTCAAACATTCTGACCCTAAATGAGTCTCCGTGACCTGTTACGAAGCTCAGCTGGAAGAAACTCGGTGTAACTATAAGAAGAATCGACCTCTAAACAATCTTAGCTTCGTCTAATCTACTCACCCCCAGCTTGCGGCTGCGCATGCGTACGTAGCCCTGCTTGACGATGTCATTGAAGTTGGAGGCCATCTTTGAAGGCCGCAGCACTGGAGACCATCCAGATGTTTCCTCCTTCGTTCAGCTAATCCCGTTTTCCTCAGCTCGCTCTCCAAAGCGTCCAGCTCCGGTCACTGTCAGTCCCACCTTTTCTTCTTTTTAAAAAAAAGGGAAAAAATCAAACCTCTTCTCTTTCATAAAACTCCCAACATCCTCCTCTCTCCTCCTCTCCTCTGGTTGATGTTTCTCTCCTTTTTCTATTCCTTTCTTCTCATTCGCTCTTCCTCATACAGTTCATCTCCTCAGTCGCCAACTCTAAGAAAGGGACAGACAATAAGAGGGAAGGAAAGAGGGAGGAGAGATGGATATATGTTCATTATTCAGTGAAGAGTGAGGAGCACAACTTTAACGTGCATTATTCATAACACTGGCACACACTGAACATGAGGGGAAGCATACAGTGTGATTGTGCTGAATGTACAGTTTCCTGTGTATCTGCTTGCATTTCAGTTTCCCTGTTTGACTCTATGTGTGTGTGTGTGTGTGTGTGTGTGTGTGTGTGTGTGTGTGTGTGTGTGTGTCACAGTGACATGAAGGAAATCAGAGGAGACAGCTTTTATTAGACGATGTTGAATCGAGGAAATAAAAAGCTGTAAAGTGTTCTCTAATCAGAGGCCCGTTAGTTTCCATTGTGTTACATTTGCATTTCAAACAGCCTGATCTCTTCATCCTCTCCTCTCAGCAGTCATTATGAGGTTACAGCATTTTCACTCCGATGTGTAAACATGGATCTGCTGTCCTAAGTCATATTCATTTGTCCCCATAAAGCTGCTTTAGTGTTAACAATCACATTTCTGCTTTAATGCAAACGTGAGTCTGCTGCAGCCTTTCATCCTCACACAAACCCTCTGCACTCGCACCGTCGCCGCCCACGTCTCTGATTTGTTCAGTGATTCAAAAACATCTGGTGATCTGCCAGTCTGTATTTCTGCCAGCCAATCAGAGCTTTCAGTCTGGGTCTTATCTTTCTACATACATATCTGGATATGTATCTGAGCTCAAACAGGGCTTTATGGAACTAGTTACATGACAACAGCAATGAGAACAGCAGAGCTGAAACGATCAAAATTAACTCGGAGGAAGGCCAAGATATTAAAATCCATGACAGCACCGGTGACATCATCAGTGACAACCCCAACCCTAACCCTTTAAGCACTCAGAATATGTAACTTTTTAAATTTAATTGTCTGGGTAGTCAGAGAACAAAAAAAAAATAATCACAGCATCAAAATGGCTTCACCTCGTTCAGGGTGGGGTTAGCACCTCAGGGTTAAGGTCTGTCTACAACAACGCAATGCTGGCATGTACAGAGGGCTGTGATGCTATCCATGCATTACTATTGTTCCATCATTTTATTTAAGCAGGGCCAGTACACAGTGTGTAATATGCACTTTCTTCATCTGCAGACCCCGGCAGGTTCATGCCTCATTACAAAGAATCGTTACAGGAAGCACACAAAACAACAGACTGGTAAATGGACTGTGCTACACACACATTCATACAAGCACTTCTTCTTTACATCTAAGTGCTTTCTATCCAACATTCACACTCCGATGAGCAACTCAGGGTCTTACCGAAGAAAACCGAAGCAGCCAGGGATCGAACCACCAACCTTGCAGTTAGCAGATGACCTGCGCTACCTCCTGAGCCACAGCCAACCGTAGAACAATGACAGCATGCACACATTAAGCCAGGGGTCACCAACCTTTTTGAAACTGAGAGCTACTTCATGGGTACTGAGTCATACAAAGGGCACCAGTTTGACACGCTCTTCTGAAATAACAAATTTACTCAGTTTGCCTTTAGTTATACATTATCAATAATGATTAATGATACTCATCTATGAGAAGACACTGATCATGTTAATGGTTTCTCCCAATAATTAGCAATGAAAACAAGGTGGGAAACATATCAATATTCAGCACTTTATCTCTTTTAATCTCAGTAATTGTCACATTTTTAGATAATCACTTACATCACTACATTTCATAGGAAAAATGTCCAATTTTCACTAGCCATTCACAAACATTTTTTTAGCAAATCATGAACTATGTTGCACCATGTTTCAAAAAGTTATTATGTAATGTTAAAGAAAAATCAACTTACATATTTTTAAATAAATCTTGTCACATTTTGAACTCATGACCAAATCTGCTGCATTTTTAACAAAATTATAACTTATATGTCATGAACACACTTTTAAATTGAACACAATTCCTCAATATTTTAATTAAACTTTGCCATGACACTGCCATGTTGCCACTAACATCTGGCATTGGTTTCTTTATTAGTGAGAAGACTGGCATTGCATGCTGTTCACCAGTGCACTGTAATCTGGTGTGTAACTTGAAACTGCAACTGTGAGTGCATCTTTCAGATGTGCATCAGTGAGGCATGTTCTGTGTTTGTTCTTGATGAAGTTCATGTCAGAAAACGCTGATTCACAGAGATAGGTTGAACCAAACAGGCTGGCAACCTTCATAGCTGCTGTGCATACACCACTGTACTTCTCTGTGTCAACAAGGGACCAAAAGTTTGGTGCAGTCTGGTAAACTTTGAGGTGTAGGTCATTTTGCAATGTTATGATTTCCATCTCCACCTGTCCAGCATCCAAGTTGAATGTTGCACTTAGTTTCTCAGCAAAGTATGTTGTGTCCACATTCATGAAAGGATTGGAAATGAATGACACACATGGCTCAAGCTGATCAAGATCACAAAACCTATTCTCAAACTCTTGCCCAAGTCTGTTTATGACTTCACAGTACTTTTCTGCAACTTTGTCAAATGTGTCAGATGCAGAAGCATTGTTTTTCAGCACCAACTGCACAGAGGGAAAGTGCAGCACTTTTTTTCTCTGTAAATCCACAGAGAAAATGTTCATCTTGGCTTTAAATGCATTTAAAGCACTTATCATATCAACAACAGTTTTACCTTTGCCTTGCAGCTCGCAGTTCAAGACGTTTAGTTTCCCAGTAATGTCCGTCAAAAATGCAAGGTCAAGGGTCCACTCTGTGTCTTCTAGCAGTGAGACGTCTTCGCCTTTGGACTGCATGAACTCTTTGATTTCACCCAAAAGTGACAAAAAACGAAATAAAACTCGTCCTCTGCTGAGCCATCGGATTTCTGTGTGTAGCAGCAGTTCACCATATTCAGCTGACATCTCCTCCAATAGCACCTTGAAAATCCTGTGCTGTTTAGCTTTGGAGCGGATGTTGTTAATTATTTTTACAACGGGAGTCATCACGTGCTCAAAGCCGATCACTTTTGCACATAACGCCTGCTGGTGAATGACACAGTGATAATGCAGAAATGTTGGGAAGTCTGGGTCACCTTTACAGTGAGCGATGAAACCTGTATGTCGGCCGATCATAGCAGGAGCCCCGTCTGTTGTCACCGCCACCAGTTTTTCCAATGCTACCTTCTTCTGCACGAAAAACTCCTTCAGCGTGTTATAAATGTCAACTCCCCTCGTAGTTGTCTTTAAGGGCAGTAGTGTCAGGAGTTCTTCTCTTGTGGAGAAATCTTCAAACACCATCCGGATGAAGACCAATAGCTGCGCTGTACTGCTGCCGTCCACGGACTCGTCGCACTGGATGCTAAACCACCTGCACTTTGCCAGATCCCGGTCCAGCTGATCGGCCAGGTTACCAGACATAGCTGACACTCGTCTAGCCATCGTAGATGCCCCCAGTTGGACGTCGGAGAGAGTACAGATTAGATCGGTTCCATTTTTGTCGTCTTTAAGTACAGTGTTAGCTATTATCATCATTGCTTCTTTGACAACTGCTCCATCTGAAAATGCCTTCTTCTTCTTGATCAGAAAATGTGTAGCTCTGAACGAGGCTTCGGTTGCTTTTAGTGACTTTTTTCCCGCCCTCGTGAAAAAAGATTGTTGCTTACCCAAAGCTGCCTTTAGCTCACTGGCTTTTTCTGCACGTAGTGCGCTTCCCGGTGGGTAGTTAGCATGGTAATTTTTGTGACACGTAGTGAAATGTCTCTCAATATTGTGCCGCTTTGCCGTCGCTACGGTCGCCCCACAAATGAGACACACGCAGGTTTCTTTCACAACCGTAAAAAAGAACTCCTTCTCCCATTCCTCGTTAAAGTGATAAGTTTTCTTTCTTTTTTCAGCCATATTTTTGGGGAAAGAAACTGCACTCAGCGCCCATCTTCGCTGTGTCCGCTAGCCTACGTTCCATTAGCACTGGTTTTGTCATGCGCACAATACTGACCATTGAATTAGAACTAGAGTAAGTCAGAGTTCACCCTAACTTTTCTAAACGTCATGTATAATGAGGATATTTTTAAGATACTGTCATTTTTAAAGCTATATAAATGCAAGTGTGATTATAAAAAAGAATAGCAACAGAATAAAAATTTTTTAGACACAGCTCACTAGTGAGTTGTGCTATTTTTAGAACGGGCCTGCGGGCGACTCATGTGGTCCTTGCGGGCGACCAGGTGCCCGCGGGCACCGTGTTGGTGAGCCCTGCATTAAGCTATATCTCTAAATCATTAAGAATAAGGGCAGTATGCTGGAAGAGTGGTTAGCACCACTGTTGCCTCACAGCAAGAAGGTCCTGGGAGTGAACCCACCATGTGGTCCCCGTGTCTGCGTGGCTTCTCTCCAGCTTCCTCCCACAAACATGCAGTCAGTGGGGTTAGGTTCATTTATGATTCTGAATTGCTCATAGGTGTGGGTGGTTGTCTGTGTCTCTGTGTTAGCCCTGCGGCAGGCTGGTGACCTGTACAGGTGTACCCTGCCTCTCGCCCTCTGGCAGCTGTGACCCTGTGACCCTGAAGGGGATGAGTGGAAGAAAATGGATGGATGGCATTAAGAATGAAGTAGTGTAGTTCTGAATTCCAGCTTTAAGTGACTGAAGCAAAGCTTTGTGTTTTGTTTCATTTTTCACATCTAAATATCAACGAGAGTCTGTGTGATCGCTAATGATCAACAACAGCCCAGAAAAGCCATTTCAGTGCATCCCTGACAGAAAGATATCATTTTTCCTGATTTCATTTTTTTATATATTTTCCAGTGTTTAGATTTTTTTGTGCTGCTGTATTTTTTGGTGTCCTTATTATCCCAGCCTCCTCCATGTTTCCTGTTCAGTGTGAGCTTTCCCTTCTCTTGGTTGGGTTCCTTTGCTATTTCCTGTTTTACCTGGACAGGTGTTGTCTCCTGTGTCTCATTCGGAGTTTTACTTCCACCCCTGTGATTCTCTTTATTGCCCCCCCTTGTTTCTTCAGCTGTTCTATAAATAGTCCTGTCCTTCCCTGTATTCTTTGTTAGCACCTGCATGTGTGTAGCCCCTCACTTTGCCTATCTCCCATTTCTGGACTTTGTCAGGTTGCATGTTTCTCTAATTATAACCTGTGACTTCAGATGTATACAGGGCAGCTGGTCCCTACACTTCTGTGGTCCTGTGGATGGTTCATACTGATGTTGGGAAGAGGGGGTGACGGCACGTTTGATCTGCTGAGGTGTTAAACCAAGTGTGACGTACAGCAGAAACACACTGAGACACACTTCACCTCCACAGAGCAGCCACACTCTGCTGACTTCAGACTCACTCAGTAATGAAGCTGATACACAATATAATATACTGAAAAACAGACATTTATGCATACAGTTGCATGTGTGCAAACTAATGTGTATGCACGCCTGATTGTGTGTGTAAGTGTGAATGTGTGTTTGCCATCAGGCTGGGAGCAGTGGGGCAGACATTTCCCAGAGGGCTCAGTGGTAAATCTCCCTGACAACAGTGGAACAGAGACATTAAAGTTTAACAAGGGGATCATTAATACACACACACACACACACACACACACACACACACACACACACACACACACACACACACACACACACACACGGGCTGGCACAGAGGAGGAGAGGCTTATCATTACAGCAGTGTTGGTTTTACAGAGTGGCTCAGGCACAAAAGACAATTAAACACTAAACAAACAGAACGAGAGCGCATGAAACACACACAGCCGTGAAAAACACACGCACACGTGGCGCCCCCTCACAGAGGCCTGTATCCTGGGGATAACACCACTGAATAAATTCAGCATTCAGGTTCATCAGCTGCACCGAACTGAACAAGCTATGGTTAAAAGCACGCATGGACTTCAGTATGACTGCCATATAATAAATACAGACTCCTTTATACAAATAAACTATCAATACACCCAGGAGAAGAAGAAGAAGACACCAAAGAAGAAGCCATCAAGAATACACATGCCTCACACACCTGACACAAGAAACACAAGACTACAGGTGCATTAAGAGATTATATAGGAGCACCACGAGAACCCTGTGAGCTTCCATAGCAGTCTGGGGTAGGTCTTCAAACAATAGATCCTCTCAAATTGTCTTTATTTTTTAACTATCAGGGGCTTGAATGAGACGGTCATCCTAAAATCACCAACTCTTAGCTTTCCAGTTTTGACACCTTTGAGCTCAACGGTTTGGTCCAGTCTTCCCATTCTCCCTGTTTGGAGGCAGCTGGTTTAAGACTCCGGTCATGTGCTGTCCACTACCTGCTCCCAGCAGCAACCTTCCAGGTCAAAGTGAACTGTTGAAATTGTGTTAACCAGAAATGAAACTTGAGAAATAGAGTTTAGAGTGTAGGCAGCATTAACCTCTTTTTCAGTGGTGGGAAAAACTCGCTCAACACACAGGCTTTGATTTGACCTGCGTGCTCTTTATGTTAATCAGTGAACCACTCTGCTGCCCCCAAGAGGCCAACAGAACTTTAATGCTGCAACTAATCCATCCAGCCATCCATCCATCCATCCATCCATCCATCCATCTTTCCACTGATCCAATTCAGGGCTGTGGCTGGACTGGAACCTGTCCCAGCTGTCAAAGGGAGCTGGCTCCAGCCTCTCTGGATGGGACCCCAGAGAGACACAATCACAGCTATAGTAATGGATAATTTAGACCAGGGAGCCTCAAATCCAGGCCTCGAGGGCCGGAGTCCTGCAGCTTTTAGATGTGTCCCTGATCCAACACACCTGAATCAAATGGCTGAATTACCTCCTCAGTCTGCAGTCAAGTTCTCCAGAGTCCTGCTAATGACTTCTGTATTTGACTCAGGTGTGTTGAAGCAGAGACACATCTACAACCTACAGGACACCGGCCCTCAAGGCCTGGATTTGGGGATCCCTGATTTAGACTCTCCAGGGAACTTAACGAGCATGTTTGAGCTGTAGAGAGAAGCCACGCAGACACAGGGAGAACCGAGCCAGCTGGTGGATTCAAACCCGGGACCTTGTTGTGAGGCAATGATGCTAACCACCCCTATCTACAATTAAAACTTACACAGTGGTATACACAGTATGCAATATGCATTCTATTAATTTTACTACTCAGCTAATGGAGTTATTATCTACAACAACCACCAGTGGAGCTGCTTTCAGAATGATCTCACAAAGTGCTGTGAAGGGACTCACAAGACTTCATTGAAAGAAATCTTTTAAGAAGAAAAGCAATAAATAAAATGCAACGTACCATCTACACAAAGTGTAATAATACAGAGTGGTTCTTCATTTTATTTCTTAGATAACACTTGGTGGGTTAAAGAGTAAAGAGTGCAGATACTGGCGTGCAGAGTGCTCATTAAAAACAAAAACTCCTGGTTTTCTTACAGATTTAGCATTTATTAGCTACAGTTTAGTAGGTTCTCTGAAAGCAGCTCAGTCTGTTAAACAGGCACTGGCTCAGATTTTCAGCTTGTTAAGACATTAAATATTTTATTTTAATCAAAGCTCTTGTGATTTGGAAACTGCAATCATTCCTGATTTTCATCTAAAACGGATGAATTTTGCAGGCGGTGGAAAATTCCTGGTGCACAGTCCGCAGGGCAGTTTTCCATCACAGAGATGTGCGCTCTTCTTCCGATCTACACAACTGAAGCTGAAGTATTCCCGTCACACGCGGAGCTCAGCCATGCACCGACTTTATGATCAGACCTCAGCTCTGATGATATCCTTCAGTTCACTGAAACCAACGAGAGTCTCTGCTGAGATCAGAGAGCCGTGATGACTCTGTGGATACGCCCCATCACCTTAATCACCTTAACATGAAAATTATATGGAAGTCTGTGGCTGTCAATACTAAAACAAAACCTTTATTTCACCAGGATAATCCCATCAGTATTAACACCACCTGGAAGAACACGTGGAACTTTAATATCATTAATATAGATTTTTACTGATTTTTAACAGTAATGACTTGTTTTATCTTTGCACACGCTGAAAGTGTCTGCACAAAAGAAAAACGTGCACAAATCTCTCTGTATGTACCGTCCAGTCCTTTTTAATACTGAGACGTGTTGATTGATTTTTGTGCATCGGGCCATTGTGCTCCCTATAGCTCGAGGAGAGAGGGCACATGCAGGTGCAGAAGACGTGAAACGGAAAATCACACAAATTTTTGTTTGAGGAAAGATTAATTTTAGGTGATGGAAATTTCTGAACCTATCCTTAAAACTAATTTTTAAATGGAAAATTGGACTTTTTCACCTAATTATGTATTTAAGCAATTTAAAAGTATAAGCATGCATGTTTATATGCGTATGGGTAAATGTACAGATAAAGAATTTAAATTGTACTTGATGCACAGAAATAAGAGTCCAACCTTTCTGACGTGCATTTTTTTGTGCATGTGTATTCGTGTTTGCGCATTTTTTAACTGGCATTTTTCTCTCTGTTCTCTGTTCTCTAAAATGTAATTTGTGAAATAATTATGTTGTTTTTTCACTGTTGTTGTCGATGTTCTGAGGAGAATATTAAAGCTTACCTAAACATGACATTTTTCAGATGCCCCAAAATTGACCTACAGCTGATCAATAATCAGATTTGGGAAGAAAAACCCAGCGGTTAAGAATGTTAAGAATATGAAAATAATTAAATTTTAACTTCAGTTTCTACTTTTTCCAACCTTGTTTTCAATCACTATATAAATAAAAGTTAGATTTCCATTTTATTCTTTACATCTGAACCTCGGCAGGACTTCCTGCTCTCCTGACGGCATTAATGTTTCTACGAACAGTAACTGCTGCTTCCAAGCGAGCTTCGACTGCACCATCAGCCTCACACATGTTATAAAAACACACAAACACAACGCAGCCTGTCAAAGCAAGCTGTAGATTACAATAAGGGCATGGCATTGATTCACTGATGCACCCTCATTGATTGTGTGGTGGTCCGTCTTTTGTGTGTGTGTGTGTGTGTGTGTGTGTGTGTGTGTGTGTGTGTGTGTGTGTGTGTGTGTGTGTGTGTTGGCACTGAATCAGCACCGTATTCACAGTTCATTCTCTGAAAAGCCTGCAGCCCTCACAGCACACCCAATGCGTTCAGACCCTGTCACGCTGAAGAAAGTGTTAAAGATCTGAGTCTGGTTGTCGAGCTAAGTGTGATGCGCTGATTCAGAGAGTGTGAACAAAAGCACAGCAGCATCTGTCACCAGCGAGTCGCGCTAAGACTCCTTACAGTGTTTCTGGAGGACGCGCACATTGAGAACAATATCAGAAGCTGTCGCTGCGCATCAGTACCAGACTGCTGAGCTTCGTGTGTTTCTGAAAGGTGGGCCGGCCTTAGTGAAAGGCACCTGTTACTGTTTCTGAGAGTGAAGTGACTGAGGACAGTGTTGGTGTCACTCCTGGGACTTCCACCATTCATTTTTGGCACTGTCTTTATGATCCTGAGATTTTTCCTTGCTCCTGTGATTTCTATTTTCCCGTCTGCATCTTGTTGTTTGTTTTATTCTTTGACTGTCTTCCAGTTTCCCTACTCGTATTTTATTTTGAAGGTTTAAGTCCTCGTGTAGCTGTTTGAGCTGCAGACTGCAGCCTTCCACACTGACATGCACTGCTTTGAGTGCATAACCGTGTTCACTGCTATAAAGCAGGGGTCATCAGCTACATTTGTCCAAGGGCCAGATGGAAAGCTTTGGCGGGCCGGATGTTGCCCGCGGGCCGCCAGTTGACGTTCACTGCTATAAAGCATGGCTACGTGAAGTGATGACAGTCAAAACGTTAAGTGCAGATTAGTGTACACTTCTCACCCTCACCATGTTGATTAAATAGCAGATGGGAAGGACCTACAAACAGCTTTCAGTCAGCAGGAGCGGATATGTAACAGCACTGATGATAGCACTGCTAGCTGATTAACAGATTTTTTTTTCAAGCATTGCAAGTAAAACCACACATGACACATCTAAGATATTTCCTGTTCTGCATGTTTATCTGATGTATTTACTGTAGAAGATTGCATCATTACGTGTGGTGAGTGACAACAGTTTGCAAAACGCAGCCCTGCTGTGGTGACACTGATGTGCTGCATGAGACAGTACATACTACACATCGTGTGCTACATTAAAGTGTAGCAATGCAACACCCCCAAAGCGACATACTATTTATTCTTAACCCCCCCATTACCTTCATAGTGTTGTGAGCCTACCTGAGTTCACCTGTGCTACCTGCGCTGTCCCTCACTCTGATGTAGTGTGTGTGTGCCTGCTCATTTTTACTTTGCATAATTATTTCTTCTCACCTTTAGCATGTTCACCCGTGTGTATAAGTGTGTGTACCGTCTCTTGTTTTCTCTGTTTTTCACTCCCTCCCTCAGTCCTCTGTGCCTTATTATCCATTCCTCAGGTTGTCTCATCAGTCTTTTGTTCTCAAGTCTCTCCTGTTGCTGTTGAAACGCAGCTCTTATGGATTTTGTCTGTGCTCTGACTCGGCCTGCCTCGGCCCTTTTTCTCGTGTTTACAGTGAGTACCTTTTCTTTAAATGTCAGCATCTCTCAGTTTTTCTGTGCTTGTGTCCACTCAGTTTCATAGCAAGCGTGACAGAAAGGTGCTTCATTATTTTTGTTCCTTTCAAAAAATCTGGCATCTACTAAATCCCCAACAGACAGACATTCATATGTATGTGTTTCAGTGTGCTGACCTTTATCCTCTCCTGAGCATTTTCCTTCTCAGGCTGGCACTGGTGTACATCAAAGATCACATTTGGCCAACATCTCTGCCTGCTCACTCTCTCTCACACACACACACACACACACACACACACACACACACACACACACACACACACACACACACACACACACACACACACACACACACACACACCTAATAAAATTACTCACATATCACAGTGAGCCACGGGGACACACTCACACAGCCACCTGTCTCTCCAGCCTCTCGCCTGCAGAGGAGTGACTCATGAAATCAGTCAGGCAATCAGCCTCTATTCCTGCACGCCTGTCTCCTCTCCTCCTCATCTTTTCACTTTTCTTTCCATTCTTCCTTCTCCCACAGATGCCCTTTCTATTCTGATCTGTTCATTTCTTTTGAACACAATCTGCATATCGACAGGATGTCAGGTGATTTCTGTAAACACAGCCTGATGCTATTTGGATCGTTCTCATTGCATTTATTGTTACTTTTCTGGATAACTGTGAAACTCGCCTGAAAAATACAAGAAGAAAGATGAAGAGCAGCGTCGGTGAGCTGCTGTTTGTGCAGACTGCTGAGAAACTCTGACAGCCCCACAGAGCTGTGGAGATATTTGCCATTATTGGTCCAACCTGACCAAGAATTAAAGCTGCAGCTGGGGCAGAAATCCAGTTCATGTGAGTGCAGGTGGATGCAGGATGTTAGACAGGGGGTCTGTGTTCTTAATGAGTGTTATGAGCCAGCTACCACAAGACTATGCATTACTTAAGACTTTATAGTGTTGCATTACATTCATTAGACAGCTGTGTTCATCCACACCGCCCCACAGTTCTTCATGAGAAAGTAAGAGCATTTCTGGGTTCAGTGAGCACACACCCTGCTTAACATACTGTAAACAAATACACACACATATGCTCAGTTTAGTTGTTAAAGTACCTCACTTTAAACTAATTACAGCAATCAACAATGAAGACAAATATTCTCTAATAGTTATAAAACCTTAAAGATGTTTCAGGGGTGGCTGCTGCTTTTAAACATTTACTTTTATAACTTGATGTAATAATAATATTCTGCACTGGCAACTAAAATTGCTGCATAACAGAAAATTGCAATAATATATAATGTGCACATCAGAAAACGTTCTAAGTTTACGTCCCTGCAGAGGACTTCTGAAGCTGTCGGTGCCACAGGGTTCATTGTTGAGAGTTCTCAGACCATTTAAAAGCTCTTCAAGCTCCACACATGTCAGGAATTAATAAACCAACAAGTTTACAGTAAAGAGTGTGAACAATTTTTATCACGCAAGATTTCAGTTTTTGATTTTTAATAAATTTGCAGATATTTCAATAAAACATATTTTCACCTTATGGGTCATTGCTGTACTGATTAATTCCTGCCACTTACATCTCCAGTCTTGTTCTATCAGTCTGTACCTACAGCTCAGGGCCATAGATGAGGGTAGGAATGTAGATCAACCACTAAATCAACAGCTTCACCTTCACCTCCGTTCACTCGTGAGCAAGACCCCAGGATACTTGAGGCAGGAACACCTCCCCAACCAAGATTAATTCATCCCAGAAGGACCAGAAGCTCTATGAAAAGCAGAGAGACCACCTGAGACTACCTAACCTGACACCTTTCACAACTTGGTGACACCTAGAAATTCTGACCATAAAAATTATGAGCAGAATTGGGGACAAAGGGCTGCAGCAATCCAACACCTAATGGGAATTCAATTCAATTCTATTCAGTTCAATTCAATTTTACTTAAATCACATGTTATTCAAATCACAACAAACAAGCTGCTTTATATTGTAGGTAAAGACCCTACAATAATACAGAGAAGACCCAACAGTCAAAACGACCCCCTATGAGCAGCACTTGGTGACAGTGGGAAGGAAAAACTCCCTTTAACAGGAAGAAACCTCCATCAGAACCAGGCTCAGGGAGGGGGGGTCATCTGCTGAGGGGGGAGAGAGACAGAGATTAATAATAACTAATGATTAAATGCAGAGTGGAGTATAAACAGAGTGAAAGAGGTGAATGAAGAAGAAACACTTCTGCATTACGGGAACCCCCCAGCAGCCTAGGCCTATAGCAGCATAACTAAGGGATGGTTCAGGGTCACCTGATCCAGCCCTAACTATAAGCTTGATCATAAAGGAAAGTTTTAAGTCTAATCTTAAATAGAGAGGGTGTCTGTCTCCTGAATCCAAGCTGGGAGCTGGTTCCACAGAAGAGGGGCCTGAAAGCTGAAGGCTCTGCCTCCCATTCTACTCTTAAGTATCCTAGGAACCACAAGTAAGCCAGCAGTCTGAGAGTGAAGTGCTCTGTTGGGGTGATATGGTACTATGAGGTCTTTGAGATAAGATGGTGCCTGATTATTCAAGACCTTGTAGGTGAGGAGAAGGATTTTAAATTCTATTCTAGATTTAACAGGGAGCCAATGAAGAGAAGCCAATATGGGAGAAATCTGCTCTCTCTTTCTAGTCCCTGTCAGTACTCTAGCTGCAGCATTTTGGATCAGCTGAAGGCTTTTCAGGGAGCTTTTAGGACAGCCTGATAATAATGAATTACAATAGTCCAGCCTAGAAGTAATAAATGCATGAATTAGCTTTTCAGCATCACTCTGAGAAAGGATGTTTCTAATTTTAGAAATATTGCACAAATGCAAAAAAGCGGTCCTACATATTTGTTTAATATGTGCATTGAAGGACATATCCTGGTCAAAAATGACTCCAAGATTTCTCAGTGTTACTGGAGGCCAAAGTAATGCCATCCAGAGTAAGTATCTGGTTTGACACCATGCTTCTAAGATTTGTACAAGAACTTCAGTTTGATCTGAATTTAGAAGCAGGAAGTTAGAGGTCATCCAGGCCTTAATGTCTTTAAGACATTTCTGCAGTTTAACTAATTGATGTGTGTCATGTGGCTTCATTGATAGATAAAGCTGAGTATCATCTGCATAACAATAAAAATGTATGCAATGCTTTCTAATAATACTGATTAAGGGAAGCATGTATAGTGTAAGTAGAATTGGTCCTAGCACAGAATGAGTCTGACTTATTGTGGCCAATGAGAACCAATCTTTTGTTGTGGCTGCACAGGGACTGAATGGCTCATAACAATGTTCCTGATGCTCCGCACTCCTGAAGCATCCATCACAGGACACAAAACACATGTAACTCCCACACACCTTCACACCTTCAAGTGTTCTCAAGAGGTTAAAATCCTGGTCCAGTGTTCCATAACCGCTACACATTGTATGGCCTATGGTCTACAGGGCCTTAGCATATGCCTTCCCAAGGATGCTGAGGACTTTGGTTCCCTTGTAGTTGGAACATACCTTGTGACCCCCCCCCCCTCCTTAAAACAAATGCAAAACAAATTTCTTATATTCCCCAAAACAGGAGACATTCAGTTTATTATCCCACTGCAGTACAGTGAGCACACTACTCAAACTTGTGATATCACTCTTGTTTTTCTAGCAGGTAATTAATTTTAAACCCAGATCTCACATTTTTATGCTTCTGTTTGTGTATGGTTAGGACTGTAAGTGGCCTCTAGTGAAGCTGCAGCTCTGTGGCAGAAGCACACGACACAGTTCATTTCCCGAGCTCAGAATGGCTTTGTCTGCAGTATTTTTAATGAGGTACAAGTGGTTGAAACGCTTTGTTTGGCAGGACAAACAGACTGACGGCTCCCGTGTCTGTACTGGAGAAGAGTCAAAAACAACGCTGCATTTCTGTTGGTGCAGGAGCTCTCGCTGAGGCGGAGGACCTCAGAGTAAAGCGGAGCGTTACTGAGCAGCGAGCTACAAAAAAGGTCTGATTAGGAGGAAGATGTTCTCTGTTCCCCCTCAGGCTGTATCACTGGCAGAATATAAAACTTCGTGTTGCTGTTGTAGTTTTAGTGAGCGTCTTCTAAAATTTACAAACTAGTTAGTTTTTATCTGTCTGCTTCCCGTTTCATATCATCCAACTATGAACAACAAATGACAGACTCCCATTTAACTCCCATTTGCTTTTATGTTTTATGCAAGGAGTTGTTCATTTATTCATCCATCCTGCTGGCATGAATGAACACTGGAATACATGCAGACAATAATAAGAGAGCAGTTACTTTATTATCACATCAACAGAAAGGCGTAGAGATCTGAAAGGATTCCTGTGATTCCTCGAAGAAACCTGTCCTCTGCCAGCATTCATGTCTACATATGACTTACAGTCAGCTTTACTATACAGGAAATCACATTTTTATAACTCAGTTCCAAACTCCAGCCTAGTGTCAGGGTGAATCATGAACTAGTGAGAAAAACCCAACAGAAAATTAAAGTGTACACTAATAGGAGGCAGTAAAGTGCACATATTAAATGATTTTAGCCTTGATGGCTGTGCACCATTTAGACCTCTAATCAACAACATAAAGATGAATTCATGGCTGAAATTAGCATGAACTTAAATCTCTGTAAGATCCCAAGAAGATTTTTACACCCTTAATATATAAAACAAGAACCGAACAAGAATATTGCATAAGTGGACACGATAACTCGATTCCAGAAAGACATCCGAGAGCTGGCAAACTTCCCTCCGTGCTGCCTTGATCTAAGCCTCTAGTCTTTTTCTCCATGGGGGGTACTGCTCCTTGTGCCTGCCATTCATCTTATATTCATGCATCTCAAGAATCACTGCTGCTGTGGTATACATCAGCTGATTGGTTTCACTCATAGTCAAAATAGTGATTGTTCACAATGCTACATAAACATCTTCTAGTAGACTTTCAAAGGGTGCTTCACGTAGTCTTGGTACTTCAATAGTTACTTACTCCAAACCATCAAGATGTTTATTAGCTCCCATTCTTACTATACTGCTCAAGGAAGTCCTTCCATTAATTGATGCTTCAATCATATATATGATAAATCTGTTTTTATTAGTTGGCTATGTACCACAGACTTTTAAGATGGCAGGAAATAAAACCGTTACTTAAAAAGCCATCACTGACCCAGCTGTCTTAGCTAATTATAGGCCAATCTCCAACCTTCCTTTTCTCTCAAAGACTCTTGAAAGAGTAGTTGTAAAACAGCTAACTGATCATCTGCAGAGGAACGGTTTATTTGAAGAGTTTCAGTCAGGTTTCAGAATTCATCACAGTACAGAAACAGCATTAGTGAAGGTTACCAATGATCTTCTTAGAGCCTCTGACAGTGGACTCATCTCTGTTCTTGTCCTGTTGGACCTCAGTGCAGCTTTGATACTGTTGACCATAACATTTTATTACAGAGATTAGAGCTTGCTATAGGTATTAAAGGTACTGCACTGCAGTGGTTTGAATCATATTTATCTAATAGACTCCAATTTGTTCATGTAAATGGGGAGTCTTCTTCACACACTAAGGTTAATTATGGAGTTCCACAGGGTTCTGTGCTAGGACCAATTCTATTTACATTATACATGCTTCCCTTAGGCAGTATTATTAGAAAGCACTGCATCAATTTTCATTGTTATGCAGATGATACTCAGCTTTACCTATCAATGAAGCCAGATGACACACATCAATTAGTTAAACTGCAGGAATGTCTTAAAGACATTAAGGCCTGGATGACCTCTAATTTCCTGCTTCTAAATTCAGATCAAACTGAAGTTCTTGTACTCGGCCCCACAAATCTTAGAAACATGGTGTCTAACCAGATACTTACTCTGGATGGCATTACTTTGGCCTCCAGACCTTATAGTCCCATATCACCCCAACAGAGCACTTCGCTCTCAGACTGCTGGCTTACTTGTGGTTCCTAGGGTATATTGGAAGTACCTCTTAGACATTAGAGGAATTACAGGTTTTGTACTTCAGCATTAGTTTAATATTTTTGATGGTTGGTGACAACCTTTAAATTAAAGCAAATGATAAATAATAAAAGTAATAAATAATTAAGTAAAATAGGGAGGGCTGGTAGATGAGTTCACTGAAGAAGTGTTAACAAGATGGGATGTTAGACTCAATTTATGAATGAAAGTTAAAAAATGGTGGAAAAAGTCAAACTGGGAGAGTTGGGTATTAAAGAGAGCATTTTAGATACTCATCTCCCTCTCTCTCTCACACACACACACACACACACACACACACACACACACACACACACACACACACACACACACACACACACGGTCCGCCCCAAGGCTAACACTTGGGAAAGCGTCAGTCTGTCTGCTTATAACTATCTGTCACAGATAACGATGGGGATAAACACACACACACACACACACACACACACACACACACACGCTCCCATGCACAGAGGGGCCACAGACAGAGACACTCCGTCTCCAGGCTCATATCAGATGGTTTGTGCGCACACGACGAACACACAAACTCAGCCATAAGCACTTAGAGCTATCTTTCAGGAGGCGTTTTACTCGTCAGACACACGTTTTCACTTCAGTTCAGAGAAAACAGCGATAAACAGCTCGCAGCTCAGGCTCGCAGCAGATGCGGAAATATCTGAATTCATTGTTGGGTTGAGAAAAAACAGGCAGGACACAGAAAAAAATAAGTGCATTCGTCTGAAAAGATGTGATTTGGTCAGCAGGACTGATAACATGTTATGATGTTAAACTGCCCCGGGCAGAGGGGGTGTATAATATCAATGTTTTCATGCAGCACAGAGTACAGTGACTGTGACAGCAACGTGCCAATTATGTTCATTTCGTAGTTTGGCATGACGTTGCTTGCTCTGAAAGAGGCAGGGCAGCAAACCAGAGAGACATGTCGATATAGGCCGGGTGCTGCAGAGCCGATCATGCTCAGCCAAAAGCCCCACATGCATCTGTTGCAGTCGTGTGTTTGTGACTTTACATAAAACCTTCACTTTTTAAATTTGTGAAAAAAAAGTCTGCAGAACAGTTCAGTT
Source organism: Archocentrus centrarchus (assembly GCF_007364275.1). Lineage (NCBI taxonomy): Eukaryota > Metazoa > Chordata > Actinopteri > Cichliformes > Cichlidae > Archocentrus > Archocentrus centrarchus. Next base: position 1,636,686 of record NW_022060260.1, read on the forward strand.
TATGAATACGACTTATTTAGCTGTATTTTAACCCCACAAGCTAAACATAATAAAATGTTCCCGGTTCACTGTGGAAACATTTTGGTCCAGCCTGGAAAAATATTATTACTTTCCTCTGCCCTATTTTTTTGTCCAATAAGCTTTTTCGAACATATACACAAGCAGACAAAGGCAAATATCTGTCAATCAAAAGCAAACCCTGTAACAACAAGTTTGCCCTGTTGGTTCATTCTTGGTCTATGTGCAGAACTGCTATGGCTAACCTTTGACCCAGACCTGGCAAACAGGAGCAAACCAGCCAAGTGACATCATTCAGTATGTGCCAAATGAAAAGTTCTAGTTCGGATCAGATCTGGGCTGCACACATTTTGCTATCTGGGTTAGTTTAAGACATCCTTACCTTCTTTTTAATGTCAGGGTTCAGATAATTGTTTATTTTTGTCTGCTTTTTTAAGCCTATCAGTGACTGTTGAGGGTACACCTGTGCAGACATTCCTGTCCCAGTTATTCTGCTTATCTGGGCTGTGTTAGTGAGATTCTTTCTACATGATTCTTTCTACATGACTGCACAGCACAGTGATCATACGAATGTTCAGAGGACAGGATAAGCAGCAGGTTAATGACAGGTCAGCGAGCACCAGCCTCCATTTCCACACTCTGCCTGCACGCTCCTCTCTTCATCAGGAGTTTGGTGCACTGAGGTTTTGATCTCAAAGATATACAGTAATGTGCAAACCGGATGGCAGAGATGGATGTTTTTAAACAAAGTGTCTGACGTTCATTTTAAAAATACTTCTTCACTCCGCTTGAGTGTTTCTCCCACTGGGGACAACTACCTGCGCCACAAACAGCCCCGATCTCAGCTCACCTGCTGCTCAATTTCACTCCTGCTGCGAAGAAGTGCTGCAGTCGCACCGTGCTGCTGAAACTGAGAGAAACAAAATGTTTCATTCATGAGGTGACTTTTCCAAGACAGCGTCGCCGGTAGATGTAAACAAGCTGACATTTTCTCACCTGTGAATCAGTTCCCGGTTTCACTTTTTCACAGTTTGAAGACAAATGCCATCAGAAACTGTTACAAGCAGACGATCTGCAGGGTTCTGTTTCCTGACTGTGGAAAAAGTCACCATGCTTTCATGTTTTAGCTCATTTATCAATCCACCACTTTGGTTCAGACTCTGATATCTCAACAACTGACTGCTGTCAACTTGTGTTCATATATTCATTCTCACCTCAGGGTGAATTAAAATAAAGTTTTAGGTCATAATGTCGAGGGGAGGCTCATGGAGAGTATGAAGTATGATTTAAACCATTGTGTTTGATTACCACAGTTAAAACACCAGCCTCTATAAATCACACATGCAGGCTGGCTGCATTGCTACATGCATTAGAAGTGAACAAAATGAGAGCCAAGCCATGAAACGCTGCTCCTCCTGAGCACCTGTGTAGCTCAGCCATGAAAGATTAGCTGGAGAATGAATGCTGTACAGATTCAGCTTCCCTTTCTGTGGCCTGACTGATGGCAGTGGCGCTGTCCAGCCATCAGCTCTGTTTGTGCCATTTCTCTGGCAGCAGCAGACTTGGTCATCTGGCTCTCATCCACCTCCATCATGTTCATTTTCTGTAAAAATTAAACAGCACATTGGTTTTGGAGACCAGAGCCTTGTTTACAACTGTGATGGTGTAACCTTCATGCCGATTAGATTTAGTGAGTAACAAGTCCAACACTGACATAAACCACACTGTCACAAGACCCACACTGCTCAGCCTGCATCGTGGTCTCAGCATCTAAAATGTCCTCTTGCAATTTATTATACAAATGTCCATCTTCATAAAAGCCTCATAGCACACGAACATTTACATGATTACCATGAACTGCATAGAGATTTCAGTTTATTTCAATTCAGTTTTATTTATATAGCAACAAATCACAACAAGCAGTCGCCTCAAGGCACTTTATACTGTAAGGTAAAGACCCTACAATAAAACCCAACAATCAAAATGACCCCCTATGAGCAAGCACTTGGAGACAGTGAGAAGGAAAAACTCCCTTTTAAAAAAAGAGGTGAATAAAAAGACACACAGTACATCATGGGAACCCCCCAGCAGACTAGGCCTATAGCAGCATAACTAAGAGAGAGTTCAGGGTCACCTGATCCAGCCCTAACTATAAGCTTGATCATAAAGGAAAGTTTTAAGCCTAATCTTAAAAATAGAGAGGGTGTCTGTCTCCTGAATCCAAGCTGGGAGCTGGTTCCACAGAAGAGGGGCCTGAAAGCTGAAGGCTCTGCCTCCCATTCTACTCTTAAGTATCCTAGGAACCACAAGTAAGCCAGCAGTCTGAGAGAGAAGTGCTCTGTTGGGGTGATGTGGTACTATGAGGTCTTTGAGATAAGATGGGGCCTGATTATTCAAGACCTTGTAGGTGAGGAGAAGGATTTTAAATTCTATTCTAGATTTAACAGGGAGCCAATGAAGAGAAGCCAATATGGGAGAAATCTGCTCTCTCTTTCTAGTCCCTGTCAGTACTCTAGCTGCAGCATTTTGGATCAGCTGAAGGCTTTTCAGGGAGCTTTTAGGACAGCCTGATAATAATGAATTACAATAGTCCAGCCTAGAAGTAATAAATGCATGAATTAGCTTTTCAGCATCACTCTGAGAAAGGATGTTTCTAATTTTAGAAATATTGCACAAATGCAAAAAAGTGGTCCTACATATTTGTTTAATATGTGCATTGAAGGACATATCCTGGTCAAAAATGACTCCAAGATTTCTCAGTGTTACTGGAGGCCAAAGTAATGCCATCCAGAGTAAGTATCTGGTTAGACACCATGTTTCTAAGATTTGTGGGGCCGAGTACAAGAACTTCAGTTTGATCTGAATTTAGAAGCAGGAAATTAGAGGTCATCCAGGCCTTAATGTCTTTAAGACATTCCTGCAGTTTAACTAATTGATGTGTGTCATCTGGCTTCATTGATAGATAAAGCTGAGTATCATCTGCATAACAATGAAAACTGATGCAGTGCTTTCTAATAATACTGCCTAAGGGAAGCATGTATAATGTAAATAGAATTGGTCCTAGCACAGAACCCTGTGGAACTCCATAATTAACCTTAGTGTGTGAAGAAGACTCCCCATTTACATGAACAAATTGGAGTCTATGAGATAAATATGATTCAAACCACTGCAGTGCAGTACCTTTAATACCTATAGTATGCTCTAATCTCTGTAATAAAATGTTATGGTCAACAGTATCAAAGCTGCACTGAGGTCCAACAGGACAAGCACAGAGATGAGTCCACTGTCAGAGGCTGTGAGAAGATCATTGGTAACCTTCACTAATGCTGTTTCTGTACTGTGATGAATTCTGAAACCTGACTGAAACTCTTCAAATAAACCGTTCCTCTGCAGATGATCAGTTAGCTGTTTCTAATCTAATAGACACGTGGTTTGGAGGAAGTAACAATTGAAGAGTCTAAACAAATACCAGCAGTGCTGAAAGCAGCCGAACATGAAGAATAATCTTTGAGATGGTTATGAATAATTTTTTCTCTAATGTCTAAAATTTTATTTGTAAAGAAATCCATGAAGTCACTACTAGTTAATGTGAAAGGAATACTCGGCTCTACAGAGCTCTGACTCTTTGTCAGCCTGGCTACAGTGCTGAAAACAAACCTGGGGTTGTTCTTATTTTCTTCAATTAATGATGAATAGTAAGATGTCCTAGCTTTACGGAGGGCTTTTTTATAGAGCAACAAACTCTTTTTCCAGGCTAAATGAGCATCTTCTAATTTAGTGAGACCCCATTCCCTCTCCAGCTTTCGGGTTATCTGCTTTAAGCTGTGTGTTTGTGAATTATACCACGGAGTCAGGCACTTCTGATTTGAAGCTTTCCTTTTCAGAGGAGCCACAGTATCCAAAGTTATACGCAGTGAGGATGTAAAACTATTGACGAGATAATCGACCTCACTGGGAGCAGAGTTTAGGTAGCTGCTCTGTACTGTGTTGGCACTGAAGAGCATAATAATGAAGGAATTAGATCCTTAAACTTAGTTACAGCACTTTCACAAAGACTTCTACTGTAATAAAACTTATTCCCCACTGCTGTGTAATCCATTAAAGTAAATGTAAATGTTACTAAGAAATGATCAGACAGGAGGGGGCTTTCAGGGAATACTGTTAAGTCTTCAGTTTCTATGCCATATGTCAGGACAAGATCCAGAGTATGATTAAAGTGGTGGGTGGGCTCCTTTACATTTTGAGAGAAGCCAATTGAATCTAACAATAGATTAAATGCAGTGTTGAGGCTGTCATTCTCAGCATCTACATGGATGTTAAAATCACCCACTATAATTATTTTATCTGAACTGAGCACTAAATCAGATAAATAGTCTGAGAAATCAGACAGAAACTCTGAGTAAGGACCAGGTGGACGATAGATAATAACAAATAAAACAGGTTTTTGATTTTCCCAATTAGGATGGACAAGACTAAGAGTCAGGCTTTCAAAAGATTTAAAACTTTGTCTGGGTCTTTGATTAATTGTGCTGTATGTATGTGTGTGTGTGTGTGTGTGTGTACATACACACATGCACACTTTATTTTTATTTTATTTATTACTTGTAGTCTTATTTGTGCTTTGCACTGCACTCTATCACTGCTGCTGTTCCTCCAAATCTACTCTGGGCCACACAGTGTGATGTAATGCACACTGTGTGGTGTAATTTGAATGACAATAAAGTCTGTCTATGTCTAAATAATAAACTGGAGTAGAAGATTGCTGCTACTCCTCCTCTTTGACCTGTGCTTCAAGGATTCTGACAATTAGTGTGACTCAGGGGCAAATGAGTCAGTGATGGTCAACTCACCAAATCATAAAGAATACAATGTTGACTCAGAGACTTTGCATTTGTAATAAAACATAGAGGTGTGTGGTGCACCAAATAAAGATTCTGCAAAACTGAAGATGTGGCGTGCACATACACTGTATCACAATAATCAATCACAGGCAGAAAAGTACCTTCCACAAGTTTTTCCTTACAACATTAGCAAAATGTAAATTAAAGAGAAACTTGTCATCTATCCATGTGCTCAAATACATGTACTTTAAGCATAGATATATATAATAAGATGTAACAATGTTAAAATAATTAAACTCCTGTGGATGAGCTCTTGAGAAGACCTTAAACTTTGTTTTGTGAACATTTAAAACCAGTTTTATATGTAGCAGAACATTCTGTAATGAGGGAAATGCAATTTGAAGTTTTGGTTCTTCCTGCCCCACAGAGGGAGCATGTGTATGTATATGGCAGCATCATCAGCATAAAAAGTTTTTTTTTTTTTTTTTTTAATAAAAACTGAACCTCAAGAAAAATCTGATTTATGGCCTTTTGCATAAACACACTGAGGTTGATCTACAAGAGAATTTCAGAACCATTTAACAGGCAAAATAATCATTAATAATGTTTTTACAGCAGCAAGTCATGATCCATTGAGTGCCTTAGACAGATCCACAAATAAGGCAGCGCAGTGCTGTTTCCTGTTCAGGACACCTATGCAATCACCTATCATAGCTGTACCAGCAGTAATGCTACTGCATCCAATTCTTGAACCCGACTGCAACATTATCAGATAAAAACAGTTTTAACTGTGAATTTACCTGAGATTCAAGGACCTTACCCAGGACTGGAAGCTTGGAGGTTGGACAGTAATTGTTGAACACTGGTGGAGCTCCACCTTTAAATAAGGGGAGAGCGTAAGCAGCTTTCCAATTCTTAGGTATAGAGCTGGACTGAAGACTTGGATTGAAAATGTGAGTGACTGGTTCAGCAATAGTATCTGCTGAGATCTTTAAAAGATAAGGATCCAAATTGTCTGGACCTCCAGATCTTTTATCATCAGTGTCCTTTGGGGCTTTACAAACTGGGGCAACTGAAAAAGTTTTCAATTCAAACAAGTTTATTTTTCTCATGGTGGTGTTAAAATATGTGACCGATGTATTTACCTTCACACTATCTAATACACATCCGGCACAAATGAAGTGCTTATTAAAGTGACTGACCACATTAGCTTTGTCCTTTATTTCATCTGAGCCAACCACAGTATGTTCTGGGAGATGTAAAAGAGATGTAGGAGACGTAGATTTAATTAGGTTTTTTTTTAACATGGGGTCTGTGGGGACGGACTCACTGCTGGAGCCTCTGCTGGACTGCAGAGGAATAACAGGTGTCCCCACATAAGTGGTGGTTTCATTTTTCAGCCCCAGAGGGAAAAAAATGTTTTATGAAATTCTACCATTTTGTCTATAAAATAGAGGGAAAAAAGCCTCAATAATATATTACCTTCACACTGATGAACCCATAAAAACAACTGAAAAATCAGCAAATTTCAGAAGTTGTAGCAGCAATCATCAAGAAAATAACCACACAGAAAGCCATTAACCTCAGCTAAGATATAAGAGAGCGCCTCAGAAATCAGATCTAAACCCAAGGAGAAAGTTGCTGAAAACTGCTCTTTAAAATGTTCCAGCAGTTTGATCCCCGAGCAGGGCGGACCTGGACGCCAACACAGACAGACGTTCCTCTGGGTGAACTGGCTGCTGTTTCATCTCTTACACACACACACACACACACACACACACACACACACAGGTCGCAGTGGGTAGCACTAAGTCCTTGGCAACTTCTGCTGTCTGTTGAGGGCTTTCAAAGTTCAAGGCTACAGAGGGACATGTCTTTATTCGGACTGCATGGAGGAAGGAAGGGAGGGAAGAAGGAATCTAGGAAGGAAAGAAGGTCGCTGGAAGCGGGTGTTGGCCAGTGAACACCATCTGCCCATGTTGTGATGGACCACTGAGCTGTCCACAGATATTAGACACCTGCTGTCAAACACAAACAGGTGGAGGAGGACAGGAAGAGAGGTTTGTTTTACACAACATACAGTATAGACTAAATGTACCACAGCCACCTCAGATCACACACACACACACACACACACACACACACACACACACACACACACACACACACACACACACACACACACACACACACATACAGGCTGGTAAATAGATGTCTGTTCATACCAGCTGCAGCTGATTAAACTGTCTGTGTTCGGCTCATCGAGGCCATTTTGGACCAAAGAAAATCAAAGGCTGTAATTGCTGTTTAAGCTGCCCATCTCTCCATCACTTTTTACGAGTTTCCTCTAAAACAAAAACATTTGAATCATCGGTGACGTCCACATCGATTCTGACACAAAGCCAGCAGTCACAATCTGCCGCGTTCTTTATTTCCCTTCCACTCATTGGCTGCTTTATTGGCACGAGATGAGGGCTTCATAAATTAGCAGAACGAGGAGGAGACTAAATCAATTGTTTTAAACTATCAGACACTGAAGGGACGGCTGGTGTTGAAGCATTTTTCCTTTAATGCTGACCTCCATGTTCTCCAGGACTCTGTTGGATAATGAAGCTTAAGACCATAATAAAACAGAAGTACCGTATTTGCAGCACTTTGTTACTTGCCATCATCAACATTTAATTTCCCATTTCAAATCTAAAATGGTTAGAAGTGGCTCCAGCTGAAGTGGGAGTTTAAGCCATGCAGGTAAGATTTTATAGTCTTAATTATATCATTGTGATGTTTCAGAATGGGGATGATGACACTGCAGAGTTTCCACCAGTGTATCACGAGCCCCGCGGGCCGCCTGGCCTACCCCCCCCCCACCCCCCTCCCCCTACAGTGGTTAAATGATCTAATAGATCCTCTTTAGCCTGCACTCACCACTGTCAGTTTTACACACATTAAAACTGCTCACAAAGCTAATTTAAAAAAGGAAAACAGAACCAAGCAAATGGCATCTATGGCACTGATTACAGATTATGGCAGGTTCTCTTTCACCTGTGAATGATGCTAATCATGATACACTGAGAGAGCCCAGCAGCTGAAGCCTGCACAGGTACAGCTGTGATGGGTTTTTCATATGAAAAGTACCACAAATTTAAAAAACAAAAAAAATCATACAAGAGCTGGAGAGAGGAGAACAACCATCTCTCACCTGATCCCACCTGTCCAATCACAGCTGGAGGTGGATCACATTTTGGTGATAAGGTGAAGTTACAGGAATGGTCCACACACACACACACACACACACACACACATATTCTAAGTTAAAACGCCCTCCAAAACATGTTGAAAGCATTTGTGAAAGTACTGAATCCTAATAAATGTGCATCTGTGATGAGTCACTTCTTTTACCTGGGAGTCACTGATTAACAGGCTGATGAATCAGCAGAATAAAGGTTTATTTTAAGGGTTACAATGATGACAAATGCAGTGAAAGACACTCTAATATTCTACATGTCTATAGAGATTAAAATAAGATTCAACAGAGCTGATGTTCACAAATCTGTTAGTGAAAGGAACATTTTCAATGACTGAAAGAAATGAAAAAGATGGAAAATTCACTGAATTCAATACAGATCAAAAATATTTTGTCTACTTTAACCCACTGATGCAGATATTCCCTAAATATGAAATGATGCTATGAAATGCTCAAAGCCTGCAGGCCAAACCCAACTCTTCACAAACCTTTACCCAGGCTGCTGCTTCACTTCATGTTCTCAGAAGACTTTCTCGCCCAGTCATAGCTGAAGTCAGCACAGTGACAAGCAACAGCCCTGCAGAGACTCGAGCACTTCTTTAACAAGAGTACAGACGGGCTCTGGTTGCCACGAGATGAACCCAAACCAGCAGATACAGAGCCACAGACAGGGAACACTACTGTAAACTACATCACCAACAATCTTTTATGAAGGAACCACTGAAACACGATGTGAAAGAGTCATTATTTTGCATCAGGATGTCTTTGCTTCATTTGTCGGCCTGCAGCGCCAGCAGCTGTCATATTCAGGCAGGTCACACTGAGTTGGCTGTTTGTGGGCCACCTGTAAAGCTGTATTCTGCTGGTTGAGGGCTTTGTGTACTGTACATGTGAGGCTCTGTGAGACAGTAAATTAAAGCATTTCAATAAACTCTACATGCCTGGCCCTTGATGTGATTCTCATTTCCCAGTTTGGTGCTGAGTGAAGCTGATTGTTGCCTAAAGCCTGCAAATAGACAATTACACCAGATCAGTTTCTATCATCACACAGTGACCCTTCACAGGCTCACAGTCTTTGTGCTAAACTATTCTATAGAGATGCTGTGACGGAGACAAAACAGTTATTAATCTTCTGATCTGACTCTAGAATGAAAAAACCCCCAAAACAAACATGCATATTTTTACAAATGTCTGAACATTGTTTTCCATTCTTTCCTTATCTACAGTCATGCTCCAGCAGGCACTCAGACACTCAGGCAGCAGCTGCTTTATCAGCTCATCAGCACCATGCGTGCAGAAAAAGAACCGCACGATTATGCTGCGACCGCAGTTTGCGAGTCCACACTGCGCTAATGTAACAATTAACAACCGCTTCACTCCAAAACACGACCACCAGAAGCAGATTTCTGTCATGATAACCGTTCCACAGACTCCAACACAAACACGCAGCCCACATCCTCACTGTCAGGCTGTGACAGGCTGTGGCACAGCAGCACCGACAATGATCACACACACACACACTTCTTTTGGGCTGCAGAAACAGATAAAATACAGCTGAGTATGTCACAGGAACGCACGCCAAACAGCTGCCACGTTCCTGTTTATCCTTATTGTTGCCCTCTTTCATACAGCGCTGTGCTACATGCCCGAGAGCAACCACTAATCTATTTCTACACAAACATGCAAAGTGATGCAAAATGAAAAAATATTTAAATGAAACAAACATGACATCAGCCACCCACCCATTCTTAAGCTTCAGTGCTGCCCTTTGGCCACTGCCATGTTAGTTTATTGTAGTCAGAAGTGACTATATTTGTATATTTGGAGTGGTATGGACCTGGAAAGACAGTGACAGCACATGAACATGGATAAATATCATAGACTGCATAGCAGCTACCTGCCATGCTGGTTTTCTGGAGCCAGAAGTGACCATATTTGAACAAGAGGGTGGAGTGCTAAATTTGAAGGTAATGCTAGCTTGTTTGGTTAGCAATCTCTTTTTTTTTTTTTTTTTATTAATCCTTTATTTATACAGGAAAATTTCTTGAGATTTACTGTCTCATTTACAAGAGAGACCTGCATCTGCATCCATAGATTGCATGGGAGCATCACACAGACACAGACATGGTAAATGGACTGATCCAGTGAGCTCTTTAGGACAACCCATTCTTTCACAAAGGTTTGTAAAGATGGACTGCATGGCCAGGTGCTTGATTTTACACGCATGTGGTAACGAGACTGAACACACCTGAACTCAAAGATTAAGAGGTGTGTACTTTTCTCCTGATGATGTCCAAATGAAAAGAATCTCACTCAGCAAACTGGAGCTCCGCCTTCTTGGACGGTCTGTTAGTCCAATGAAGCCACAGCAGGCGTATTATTGGTCAGATAATTGCATTAAAAAGGCTCCAAAAGGCTCCAACAGTACAAACACAGTCCAGAGGTCCAGTTCAGGGACTCCAGTTAGCTGAGGTGAAGCCTAGCAGACAGCTAGCAGCTACAGCCGCCTGTGTCACCATCCACCTGTCAGTCAAAGAGGCCACACCCCTAATTAAGACTTTAAGGCCTTACTCACACATGCCTAGAGACTGATTGACAACCCCCTGGCAACTTCTGGCCACTAAAAGGTGTGTATCCTCTGACTGGTTGGTGAGAGTTGGATGGATGTTGCTGGCAGTTGCAAAGAGGGTGCGGTTCCAAAAACCTCCATATGGTTGCTCTGGCTGCTTACAGATCACCACAGTTGCCAGTTCTTTGCACGGAAATCAACTACTCCCTAAGCAGAAAGGAAACTTGGAAAAGTGTAACACACACTGGAAGTAAAAGTAAAAGTTATGTCAACATTTTTGAAAAGGCACAACTTTTATTTTGAAGGTGAACGTTCTCTGTTAGTGTCATCGCTGGATTTTCTAACCAGATCTGTTTGTTTGGTCCAACTAGAGTTTGACAACAATTAATCCAGACTAAAAACTGGGAACACAGAGATTGCATGAGCGAGCTAATTTTCATACCAGAGGTTTCATACATGAAGCATATGCACATCTTCTCATTGGGTCACATTCAGAGTGATTAAATTCAGCTTTATAAAGGCAGACGTGTCTGCAGATGAAATATAACACAGTCACTCTGGTGCTCTGTTGACTCGCTGTTAAAAAAAAAGAATGATTTATTATTGACTGTGTTCTCTCTGTGGAGACTGTCACATATAGGCCGATACACTGCCAGCCAATCAGAAATCAGATTGACACTGAAGACAGCCAGCCAGCAACCTGCCATCCATCACTGTGAGGGGGCAGAGTCTGAGCAGCAAATCATCTCACACACACACACACACACACACACACACACACACACACACACACACACACACACAGACACACAGACACACACACACACACACACACACACACACACACACACACACACACACACACACACACACACACAGCTTTAAAGTGATCCTCTGTGAAGAGGAGGTTGAAGAATGAAATGAGTAAACTCACAAAACAACAGACCAAGATAAACTTCCAGTGTGACCTTCAAGGCAATCTTGAAGGATGAGTCTGATTCTCTCCATTCTCCTTACTGTCAGCTGTTCCTATGAGAAGACCCAAAGCAGCAGGGCAGGAACTCCCTACTTCACAGTGGTTTTAGGACTGAATCCAGGTGTACTGTTGCATTCTGTGATGAACTAAATCATCACAGAATGCAGATCATGAGGCGACTGTTTGTTGGGATTTGGCGCTATATAAATAAAATTGAGCTGATCTGTTTCTGATCATTCTGATCATTTGATGGATGGATGGACAAGCTAAAGAGGCTCTCGCAAACCAAACCAACCAAACCTTCTGAGAGAACCTTTGCCTTCTGGAAAAGGATGTGAACCAGAGGAAGCAGGAAGAGCTGCTGCTTTGTGTGAAAATGCATCCTAATGGACGCGAGTTACAAGCTAGTGGAGCTTTTTGCAAATAAATAAACAAAAAGCATCTTCATCTGAGACCACGGTCAAAAGAAGAACTGATGACGTGCCAGAGGACACATGGGCGAATACAGTTGTACTTTGAAATGTTGGTGAGCCTTGGGCACAAAGTGATTAAAACTACTGGTGTTGAGGACAGGGTAATGCACTTTGATTTTTTATCTTGTCATTGCATTTGCTGAAAATCATCAATATACACCAATAACTTTCCAAGCCTTCTAATGTAAGCGCAGCCTGAATGAACTAAAGGCAGAGTAGCCCTGAGATATGAGCGCATCTGTCTGCTGCTTCATCTTCAAACGCTGAGCCTTTATTAAGGAAGGATAAAATCTTCTGCTGAATTTATAATTACACCTGCATTTACTGTCAGCCAACATGATGATCGATTAGATGTCGCTGACATTGTATTCATGCACATGAAGCCAAAGTAGTTTTTCTTGTTCATGGTGATGGCGTTAAAGGCGGGAGAGGAAATTCTGTTCAGGAAACAGACACGGAGTAAAAACAGGAATCAAGTCACCCGGTTTCTGCTTCGATCATAGCTGCTCTTTGATGTTTATCGCTCTTTCAAAATGTTTGTGACTTCTTAAAATGTGTTTTACTTCATATACAAAGATGGAAATGTGCGTCTGCAGCTGCTGAGGAGATCGGTGACTGAAAGTTTTCCAGTGCACCTTTAATCATTAAAGACGGAGCTGTATCGCACCTGAGATGCAGCCACCTGTTTATAATGTTATCAGCCCATTACAAGGCTGTTATCAGTTATTATCACTCTCACAGGCATGATTAGTAGGCAGCTTCCTCTTCCAACTAGTAGGCTCAGCAGGCTCTTGTCACCTCATTAAATGGTGATGGAGTCCCACTGCTGGAGAGACATACCGGAGCCATGGCGGACTGGCCATCGGGAGCACCAGACATTTGGCCTGAAGATGATTTTAGCCTGCTGTGAATTGTAACAGCAATATTATAAAAGCAGGATTGAAGTGATGGATTTATCAGAATCCATGCATTACAATGACTGCCACTCTCACCTACCGACTGAATTCTCTGGTCACAGCATCCACATCAGACGGCTGCACACCCCAAAGCTGCACACACAGGTGTGGATGCAGCATGTCTCCTCTCCTCAGTAAGGCACACAATGTCTACCTGCTTCTCCACACATGATGTTAGACAGGTCACCCAGTGTAATGATCAACAGACGGGTGGAGGAGAGAATAAAACCAGAGAGAAAGCCAAATGCTGAAAAACAGCCAGAACCACTGAACTCATTATATTCTGTTATGTAACTGTACATGTAACTTTTTACATTTGTAATCTGGATACATTTTAACCCATGTGAAGATAACAATAACAAACATATGATATCTTAAATAAAGTTCAGTTGCTCTTTTTGCAGATCTTTTGAACAGATGTGGATACAGACCTTCTGGACAAAATACACAGAGTACTGATAGGACTGTTTATAAGAATACTGTCCAAAGTAGACATCCAGATTAAAGTGAATTATTTTAGCCACACAGAGAAAATCTGGGTTTAACCTAAGTGGCCCGGGAATGATCTCAGCCCTGCCTTCTAGAGGAGGAGCGACAAACACGGGGAAAAAGTCTCCTCTCTTACTTTCTGTGATGTTTCTGCAACACTGCACAGAAAATAGGAAGCAGGCACATGAAATCAACGTGATGTGATCTGCTTAATGCACAAAACTAGCTGGACGGTTGCTTAACAACTTAATAAAAAGAAGGGATTTGTGTCACTGGAGAGTGAAGAGTAGGAAAGAGGGGACAAAGACACTTATCTCCTCTGGAGGTTTGGACAGTATGAGCTGGAAACAACTGGAACAAGTGGGCGAAAGACACAGACAGACAGCCAGGGAGCGAGACAGTCCATCGTGCACTCTGTCATTTACAGATGTGGAATGTGGCAGTTGTTTGGCCTTAAGCACTAATTATAGACCCTCTCTCTCTCTCTGTCAAGGCCAGTCAACCAGAAGCGGACTGCACCCACAATCCTTTGCACCAAAAACAGAGTGCTCTGTCTGCTGCCCTTGAAGCTGCCGGTACTGATACCGATCCATTCTCACAAATGCACCAATGCTTTCATTTAATTAAGTCACTCAGTGTGTTTATTTGAGGAGGAAACAGAAAGAAAACAAGCAGCCAGGGAGATCTCAGCACAAGCTAAAGCCTGACAAAAGCAGGACGAGGGCAAGAGTTAAGAAATAAGAGAGACCAGTGAACAGGAGGAGGATATAAAGTTCAAGGCTTCGTGAAGACCTTCCTTCCCTAAAATCCTTCAAGGATTATTACAACTTTGGTCTTACTGTGTGTCAAGACCTCTAAGTCTGAAGCCATGGTCTCAAACAGAGGACTGCTCCCACTGGGTTTCAGGAGAGTTCTTGCCACAAGTGAGGGTCTTCTCAGGTTTGCTCCTGATTGCTGCACTGTAAAACCCAATGGTGCTTCTTACTAAAATAATTTAGTTATTTGTACTCAGATCAGCTAAATAGTTAGAGTAACTTTTATAAACTGATTTAAGTAGATCCAAAATGAACAGTTTGTTGTACTAACTCACTTGCAATAAGTACACATCTGTTTATCATTCATTTTGAGTATTGTTGCTTTGACCTGTTTGAGTTGTGATCACTGATTCAGCCCAAAGAAATAAAACCCCTCCTTTTTCTGATGTCATCACTAAGCTTTGTGCACGATGCAAGGTGTTTTGCCCGGACTTGTCCACCATTAGAGGCAAGCGACACAGAAGAATTTTAGCGGCTACATTGTGAAAATTACAAGGTAAATGTTTTTTCTTTAATTAATGTAAATGCTTATACACAACTTGCAGGTGAATTTATCAGACTTGCTGATATTGCTGATATGCAGAAAAAAGATTCTTGCAAGCACACGGAGCTTGCTAGCACAGCTCCCGCCTGGCTTTTTTTGAAGTCCGCCTGTTTTATACAGTATTTGGTGAAATAGTTGTTAAGTAACCTACCTTTTCAAAGCTACAAAGCATAATGATAAAATAAAGTTCAATTATTTTTAACTAAACTTTCACTAGTCCAAATGTTTAAACAACATGTGTGAAAAACTCAGTGGACAAGCCCAACTGTAAAAAAATTTTAAATATAAGGGTTGGCGGCTTATTTGGATAAAACTGTTGGAGTGGTGAAACTTACTTTTTCAAAGCTTCATGGCAAAAAACTTAAAGTTAAAATTAATGTTTAGTCATAGTTTACCAACCTAAATTGAAAATTTGCTCTTACATAAGACCAAAACTTACTGTTGATAATGTTTTTGAAACTTTTATTATCCAACTTTAGCATTTTTGGGTGTAGTAAGAGTGTAAATGTAAAAATACCACACTGCTAGCTTTCTGTTCAAATGTCAAATATATTAACATATTTTTTATGTGACATTACAGTGTTTGATAAGAAGCAGCACACACGGAGAGATCATCCACTGCTCTTCTGCCTCTAAAGACAGCCAGTAAAGGTGATATAAAACATTTGACATCTAATTGTGACCCTTTGATCTATGACAAAATGTGGAATTGCAAGTTGTGCAGTTTTTCTACTGCAATAAAAGTCATGTTGCTGAAGCATTATCGGCTTAACCATAGTCAGTACTCTACAATTTCACCTTTGCCCTGTCTCTACAACACCTGCATGTGTACGTTTAGTACATTCAATTCATTAAAGATACATCTGTCAAGAATACACACTGCTACCCAAAGGAAAGACAGCTCTTATCCAGCTTTTAATGAATATGGATTTTGTTGCCCTGTGTGTAACTTTAAGCAGCCATTCACTGAAAGACAAATGTTTATCCATCTCAGGGGGCATTTAAAACGGAAAGAAACTGTCCTATGTCCTTTCAAGGACTGCAATTTTAAAACCAATGTATACTCAACATTCAACGCCCACAAATGCAGAGACCACCAAAGTTCAACAAACTATGATGAAGGCATTGTACAATGTGTCATGAATGTAGACCAAAAAGATGAAATGCAGCTTGAATCACTAGAGTCATTACATGAAAATGAAGTGGCATCCACTAGCAGTATCGGTAGACCTGAGGACTTAAAAGAGCAGTTGCAGTACAATCTGGCTGGCTTTTTCTTGAAAATGCAGAGCATTCTCCATGTGTCCCAGAGAGCAACACAGGAGATCATTGAGCATATTGATCATCTGTTTTTGTTATCAGAACCTCTGATTAGAAAATCAGTTGTTGATGTTCTACAGAAGCATAACTGTCCATATACCGATGAACTGGTTGGTGAGATTTGTCAGGTAGTTTCTGATAGCAATGTTTTACACAAATGTGTAACATCTGAAGGACCACTGTCAACAGCTAAGATGAGAAAATCTTACTATGAAGCAAACTTTCCATATGTCAAGCCTGTGGAGTATTTAATTGATTCATCAAAGCACACCTACATATATGTGCCAATTCTTACATCTTTGCAATTGTTGCTGAAAAAAACTGATGTGCTTGAAGAAGTTAAACAAGCACCCACACAGACACCTGGATATTTCATGTCATTTTGTGATGGATCCTACTACCAGGAAAACGTTCTACTGTCACAAGAGGGAACAAAACTGTCAATATTACTTTATGTGGATGATTTAGAAATCACAAACCCACTTGGTACCTCAAAAAAAATACATAAAGTTTTTGCAGTTTATTGGACACTGGCAAACTTTCCAGTTAAATCCCGTTCTGCTCTCCACTGCACTCAGCTCGCTCTCTTGTGCAATTCTAATGATGTACGCCTTTTTGGATATAAGAAAGTGTTGTCACCACTCTTGAATGATCTGAAAACTCTTGAAGAAGTAGGCGTATACATTGATACCCTTGGTGAGTGTCTTAGAGGCACTGTCTACTCTGTTGTGGCAGATAACCTTGCTGCCCATGGGCTTGCTGGTTTTAATGAAAGCTTCAGGTCTACACATTTCTGCAGGTTTTGTCATGCCACACAAACAGAAAATGCTGTAACAGGAGATTACGTGATGAGAACAAAAGATTTTCATGATAATCTTGTACATCAGCTTCAGAGCAATGGCAGTGAGGAAAATTATGGTGTGAAAAACAGTTGTGTTCTTTCTGACCATCTCTCCTACTTCCATCCTGTCACAGGCTTCCCACCTGACCTCCTGCATGACCTGTTTGAAGGTGTCATTCCAGTGGAGTTGGCGCATTGCTTAAAAGGTTTGATTTCTAGAAAATATTTTACCCTAGAAGACTTGAACAGAGCAATATTGCGCTTTCCATACCAACATTCTGACAAAGTTGATCGCCCTCATCCAATACCCTCAAATTTTGCCAGCCGGGGAACCATTGGTGGCAATGGACATGAAAATCATGCCCTGCTTAGACTGTTTCCTCTTCTCATTGGTTCAAAAGTCCCAGAAAGAGACAAATTTTGGGAAGTGCTAATGGACTTAAAGGATGTCGTTCAACTTGCCATGTCCCACACTTTTAATGAAGAGACCATTCAGTACATGGCTTGTAAAGTTTTGGAGCACCGACATTTCTTCAAGGAAGTTTTTCCGAATGTTCGATTCAGGCCAAAGCATCATTACATCGAGCATTACCCACACTTAATAAAGTGCTTTGGTCCCTTAGTCCATCTCTGGACAATGAGATTTGAGGGAAAGCATAAGGTTTTCAAAAAAATAATTCATGACACTCACAACTACAAAAATGTGTTAAAAACTTTGGCAGAGCGACATCAGAGCATGATGGCATTTTACTTGTCGTCATCAAAGTTTTTCAAACCACCTGTACAGACATCCAAAATGGAGTCTTTGTACATTGCATCACTACCTGCAGATACACAATCATTTATCTCAGGTATTGCTGACAGCGACACCATATATGGAACAAAACAAGTAACAATTGATGGTACAAACTTTGTAATTGGCATGTTTGTATGTACTGGTGCTTATGCTGCATTGCCAGAGTTCAAAGAGATTCTAAATGTACTACTCATCAGAAACAACATTTATTTTCTCTTGAAAGACTATGACACATTGTATGTTGAGCACTTGAGGTCATATGAACTAGTGGAGCATCAACCGAAGGGTCATAGTATTAAATCTCTGTGCCAGCTGTCTGACCACATGCCGCATTTTGCTTATAAGATTGCAAATGAACTTATTCTAACAACAAAACATTTCATTCCAGTGTCTGACTAAAGAAGCAGAACTGAAACATCAGCAGATCTCCCCAGCCTTCCGCCAATGTAAAGGTAATACATAAGTGGCATTACATGACAACTCAATGTGTGTTGAAATATCACTATAATATTTGAATCCTGTATGTTACAGAAACTACAACCTCAGATGGAGCCAACAGAGAGATTGAAGCTAAGGGTCATCCTTGATGCTGATAATGCTGAAAGACTAATTTTACCATCTTGCCCAAGCAGTGTACAAGCCCTCATAGATGAGATCAGAACTAGGCTAAAGTTGACTTTTGACTTTCGGCTTCAGTTTCACGACCCAGATTTTGATAATGCATTGTGTAATTTGGTTGAAATAGAACACCTGCCAAGCACAGCATCTGTCAAAGTTGTCAGATTAGTTGAGCTGGACCAGATTTCAACCAGCACTGATGACACAATCATTCTGACTGATAGTACTGATAGCACAGATACACCAGAGCGTATTAGTCGGTGGCCAGAGGTTTTTATTGTTCCAACATTTTCTTATGAGATGGAACATGTGCTAAGGGAAGGTAATGCAGCATATGAAAAAGATGGGACAGTAATTAGACTCCCTAGAGATCAAAAACACAACATACTCGAGACAATGGGGGAAGAAATCTTTAGACTGAAGGCATATCCTAGTAGCACACAAATTGGCAAGGCTGCAGAAGCTTTAGTTAGAAAACATCCCTGTTTAAAGGAGAGAAACTCTGACACCGGGTGGGAAGGATGGAAGAATAGTCTGAGACATAAAATAGGAAACCAAAGAAAGAAGTTGGCTAAAGCTGGCATCAAAGATGTAGCTGTAAATTCTGGGAAGCGCAGCAGAACAAACCCAGAAGGAGCTGCACCAAGGGCCAATATTAAAAGACCTAGGAGAGGTGAGGTCAACTTCCTTCCCAGTTATCCTTCTGGAGAAACAAGGGAGTCTCTGGAGACCAGGATGGTTGAGATGGTTGAGGAGTTCCAGAAGACCTCTGGTGAAAGAGCCATCCCTCTTATTCATCAACACATGATGCGCACCTTTGCCCTCCGGCGTGAAGAGATCATCACAACTTCTCCTCCTGTGTCAGAACTTAAGGAAAGATGGCCAGCACTCTTTTGTGAGACACAGGTAAGTGCAATTATTTAAATGTAGTGCTTGTCAAGTACGCAATGTTTTTTTCATTTTATCCCTTTGTGCTAATTCTCCTCAGCTCTACTGTGAATTTCACCGGATTACCAATCAGCATCTGCCACACGTGTTTTATGCTGCATTGGATGAATATGCTCCTAAGCTGATTGGACTTTACAAAAAGAAGAAAACTGGACGGGTTGGTGAAAAGATGGACCAGCTTATGTTGGCATATGAGAAACAGGTAGTTAAAAAATACATTCACTTTACTGTTAGCATGATAGTTCCCATTGTCATGTTTTATTTATTTTTTTATCCTTTAAGGACAAAAACGACATTCATGCAACAAGAACAGCAGCCCTGGCTGGCCTACCCATTTACCTCAAAGAGGATTCTTCAGGCATTTTCAAAACATGCAAGGTATGCTATACTTGGGGAATACAATAATTTGCCCATTGGAATAAAAAAAAGGTTGTAATGAATAAATTAAAAAAAAAAAAAGTAAAAGGTAGCTGACAATGTGTATTTATTCTCACCTTTGTCTTTGACATGGATATTATTGATCAATAATTTTGCAAACTGTGTGACATTTCAGGATGAAATGGAGTTCCATGAAGGTGCAGTTGCTCTGGTTGCTGATATGGATGAAGAAGAGGTGCCTGCTGGAGTTCCTTTCTCACCACGCCAAGTGTTCATTGTGCTTGAGGATCAGGTTGTAATGACTCATCACTCATGGACTGATGCACTGGTGTGTTTGTTTGGGCTAATCTATGCTCTACATCTGAGCTATCCTGTGAAGTGCATTAGCTTTTTTGAGTTCATTCAAGTAGTGTTGCTGAAGCTCAACGATGAGAGAAAGCAACTTAAACCAAAGTTGCAGACACTGAAAAATGAGCTGGTGTAGATGGGGTTTGTTGTTCACAGGTTAGTACATTCATGCTTGTCCAGGAATCAGTGGTGAATATCTTAAAGTCAATAGTTCTATTTGTTCAGGTGATAAGCTTTCTAAAGTAGGCAATATGCATAAAACTAAAACTAAGGAAAAAGTTCAAATGAATACTTGACATTTCTGTTGTGATTCTGATTTTAAGGCAAACAACTGAGAAGCCACAAGTATCTGAGTATTTTTTTTCCATGCAGTCTATATTTTTTAGCTAATTTGATGCATTCTTAGCATTTAGTTATTGAGATCCTTGTACATCTTAGCTATATTTGTATTTACTATAGATTCATGTCAGTACATTTGAAAGCAAAAAAATAATTGATAATTAGTCAAAATTTATATTTAGAATCCTTATTTTTGAGTTGTGAGATAAGTGCTTGCCATTTTGATTTTGAGGTTTGGGCAAAGCAGTTGAAAAGCCACATATCTTTGTGCAAACTGTTTTACATTTACATTGTTCAACTGAAATGATGCATTCTTACATTATGCATGGATAATTGTTGTTACAGACATCCTTGTAGTTCAGCTGTACTTCCATTTGCTGTAGGTGTATGTCAGTACATCAGAATATTGTGCACAAGTAAAGTAACAATCGTTAATCAAAATTTATCTTAAAATTGTGATGGTTATGGCTGATAGTTAATGACAACTAAACTCATTTGCTTCTAAAAAATTTAAATTATTCTCACTTTGTACAGTATTCAAATTTATTGATGTACACCTAAAGCAATGTTTTATAATCATTTAGAAAATTGAATAATAAACAAATGTTTTATGTATTATTCAAAGTGTCAGGTTTAAAAGACCAAGTTTTGTTTGATAATGGCTTTTGTAGCCTTATTTTATGTTTGAAGCTACATTTTTCCGTTAATAAAATCTCAATGGAAAAAGTCAGTTTGTTGTGTTAATGCTACTCATACAGTTTGGTGCAATCGGTTTCCCCAGTTGGATTGAGTAACTCTATTAGACTTTTAAGTTGTTTAAATAAGAACCATTCAAGTTAATTAAACTTAATTTGAATATGAACATGTAACACTTTTAAATAAGTGTGAATAAATACAGTATTTTAGTCCAACATAGTTAATGATTTAAGTTGCAACATACTAAATAAAATGAGCTAATAAACATATCCATTTGAGCTACCTTATCATAATTGCTTAGGGTTCATAATACTCTAATCACGTAATTAAATAAACTCAAATAGTTTGAGTTACAAAACTTAAATCTATTTGTGCAATCAGTTTCCCCAAACCATTTGAGTTAACTTGACTTGTCAGGTTTTACAGTGTGGGAAGGTGGAGCATGAGATGAACTGGCTCATTAACAGAATATCTGCAGTATAATGCAGGTGCTGTAAGACTAAGAGAGATGAGCAGGAAGGTGAAAATGGTCAATATATGTTCCAACACACAGCTCTGGTCATGAACTCTGGACAGTAACCGAGGTCGCGGATACAAGCGGTCAAAATCAGTTTTCTCTGTGGGACCTCTGGGCTCAGCCTTCGAGATGAGGAGCTCAAACATCATGCCACCTTGGCTTCTCCCCTTGAAAGTCTTCCAAGCACACCCAGCAAGATGGAGACCTGAGGTAGACCCAGAACTCACTGGGAGCATTGGGAAGCCACAGGAGGAAGTGGAAAATCTTGCTTAGGAATACCTGCTTAGTCTGCTACCACCATCACCTGACTTGAGGTTAACAGAGGAGGATGGATGGATCTTATTGTCTCAGTCCATCCTTCCTTCAAGTTATGATGAGATCACACTCAAACTAATTGCTGAGCTCTAGGAAAGATGCAAAGTGGGTAAACCATCCATCACAAGCGCCAAACATGTTGGAGGTTTAATTTTACTCTGTTCCACCTCTCTGAACATCTGCTGATATTTCTGATATTTTTATTACTGAAGAATTTGACTTTATTTTATGGACAACCCGATTTCCAAGAGTTGTAAAGTTGATAAAACATGTTAGACAGTGTTTTATTTTTGTTCTGGCAGCAAAAAAGAAGTATGAAGTGACTCTCTCAGATAAAACTTTTCCATGGTCTCAGACCTTAATGAGCTTTTAAGGTCCGACAGTCTGTTTCCACATGGGTGTTTTATCATATCCTGTACTGGACGCTTGCTGGGCAAGTCACTGGGCAGTAACAATAGATGACTGACAGGCACTCATTGACTCCTAGCACTCCTTCAACCATGCAAAAGCTGCACCTGATTGGAAGAACACTTTCTTTGGGATATCTGCTTCTGGATTTACATTTGAGAGAAGAAATGTAAATCCAGGAGAAATAAGACACACAGTTACTGAATCTGTCTTCATTTTAAACTGACAAGAGTGAGTTTCAAAGATTTTCAGAAGTTTCCAGAAGCACAACAACACTTGAGACACCTGATTTGCATGAAGTAGCTGACTTCAACTTTCAGCAAATGAGGCAACACAATACTGAACAGCTGGGCACAGAGACAGCAGGTTAGGGTTTGTTCAGAGTCGTCTGAAGATGAGACCGGGTGATGCAGAATTCCAACCTTTCTAAACTGTTGCAGCTTGTGGCACAGGAAGGACGAATGGTTTTAATGATCAGCAAAAACTAAAGAAACATGACCACTTCTGTAAAAAAAAAAATAAATAAATAAAATGAAAGGAGGAGAGCTTCTACAACAAAATAATGAAGGACTACCTCAAAAAGACCAACTGAAGGTTCTGCCATTGCCCTCACATCATCAGCATCATCAAAAATGTGCCAAGCAGACCAAAAATGCTTTTGGGAATGTTTCAGATTTACCATCCAGCCCCATCATGGAGTTTTCTCATCAGTATGTGGAACCCTGTAAGAGACATCCAACATCAGGGTTTCAGGTGAGATTCCTTTAAAAGCTAATGCGATGTCACAATGAATTTTGATTTCACTGCACGGCGCACAAATCAGTTTGCAGGCCTTACTTTAATCTCCCGGAGAAAACTGTCCGGGGTGGACAGAGAAGAATTGCAGCTGAGAGGGTGGACGGTGTAACCATACTGCTGTGACAGCTGACATATGACGCCCATAGGGCGCTACATGATGACATACTATCCTCTGTCCCACAGCTATCTGTCACAGCAATGTCATTCCCTCATCTGCCGCCCTCACCTCGTCCATCTCTTCTAAGCGTTTACCCTCAACCTCCCCATCATCCATCTGCTGCAGGAGTGCGCTGCCCCACTTCTAACTAAACCTGTGCTGATGTTCATCAGTCACACCCAGAAAACATGCTTCAGACTGATGGCATAAATGCTTTTTACACAATAAGTACTGGAATATAGTTTACATTCTTTTATCTTTTAATTAGTCTCTGCACTGTATATTTTGTAATTTTGTAATATTGTGTTATAGTTATAGTTCTAATATCTCTGTATATTTGCAATTTGTATACTTGTATATTGTCTTATAGTTTTTATACTTATTTGTTTTTTCTGTAAGCACGAAGTACCGCAGCAATTTCCTAATGCTGTGAACCTGTTCACCCATATGGCAATAAAAAAACCTTCTGATTCTGATTCTGAAGTAAGAAACTCAGTAAGAAATTTCAATGAGATTATTCCAATAAAGAAAGCAAAGCGAAATGTGTCTTTTTTTAATAGACCGTTTGATAAACAACTAATCTGGCTGTGAAATGGATATGGTCAGACACAACATGCACGTGAACATGAACTTAGACTTTTATGGGGGGGTTTAAAGGAAAGGAAAGATATTCCGAAGGCAAATTAAAAGAATTTTTTCAAAACAAGCACAATTTTCATATTTTCTTAATTATTTTGGTTTAATAAAAAGCCAAATTAACATTCAATAAACTGAGCTCTCCTGATAGGAGGGTCACAGCTGTCACCTTTCTGTCCCCTGGTGTTATAAACCTGCAGTGTTCAGTATGCTCACGAATTCTCTGTAAGAATGTTGTTTCTTTCATTTCGTACTAATCGATAAAGGATAATTCCTCACGGTGAATAACTGTCATCTGACTGTGTTTTTCTTGATGTTGAGTTCTGCTTGAAAAACAGCTTCAAAATGAAAGCTGTCAGAAGTGTAACCTCCCTGTCTGCTGGACGCCCTTATTGAACTTCACCTGAACGCTCGTCTCACAGGAGGAATTGTTTTTTGTTATCCTTTTATTGATTACAAACAAAACACTCAGTTATGAGAGTAAGAAAAGATAAACCACTGAAAAGGAGTCTTGATGGCATGACTTCATGATCTGAAGAGTAAGAGCAAACACACAGTAAGAGTGCACGTGCGTGACGACATATGAGAATGGCATAAGTGCTGTGAATATGTAAAAATGAGCATCCAGTAAGTCTGTGCATCACAACCATTTCATAACCAAATCAGTAGTTAATCATGTGTTTCATTTGCTTTCTTTATCTGGGGATGTAACAGTTCTTGAGTACTACAAAGCCCAAGAAAGATGATGTTCAAAAAGGGTGTCTAGCAGATGGTCACCTGACAATTATTCCACATCAAAAGGTTTGCTGGATATACTTATTTGTGCTCATTTTATTGTACAAAGTGCTTAAAGAAAAACCTTTGAATGGAAGCCAATGGAGGGACAACAGTTTTATGTGTAGGTGCACTAATTTGCATGTGTGTTAGTCTGGCAAACGTCAAAGCAGAGGTCTGTCTGAAGCCTAATAATCACTCTGCCTGCATGGAAAAAAGATAAGCTGAAATGACAGCGTGCACGACAAGACAAACACACACCTGCAGCGTGTCATCAGGCAGGTGACAGTGTTTTTTTAGGAGGTGGCTGTCAGTTTGAGGATTTTACTTCAACTTTAATGCAAGTGACATAAGAAATGTTCTTTGTTATATTAAGAAATTATTGCACAGTTATGTTTTAACATTGCTGAAAAACCCCAAAAACAACATGTTTGTACACCACTCAAACTTTATTACTTCATGGCACTTCCCCTGGTTCTCTGACCCCACTAAACTCACTCCTGCCAGGAAAAGCAGTTCAACTCAGTTTAAAATTCCCAAACCATGCAGGTCATTAACACTGACCCAAGTGCTAACCTTACCAACAAGTCTGGATATGAGCCCCCATTTGTCAGATAACTGGCTTCAGGTAAGTGACAATTAAGAAGTCCATTTAAAATAAAGAATTCAACAAAAACACAACACACTGACTCAGGTGGACAGAAGGCATGTGGATTATTTTATTCAATTCAGTTCAATTTTATTTAAATAGCATCAAATCACAACAAACCATCGCCTCAACCCAACAATCAGAACGACCCCCTATGAGCAGCACCTGGTGACAGTGGGAAGGAAAAACTCCCTTTTAACAGGAAGAAACCTCCAGCAGAACCAGGCTCAGGGAGGGGGGGTCATCTGCTGAGAGGGGAGAGACAGAGATTAATAATAACTAATGATTAAGCGCAGAGTGCATCATGGGAACCCCCCAGCAGACTAGGCCTTTTGCAGCATAACTAAGGGAGGGTTCAGGGTCACCTGATCCAGCCCTAACTATAAGCTTGATCATAAAGGAATGTTTTAAGCCTAATCTTAAAAATAGAGAGGGTGTCTGTCTCCTGAATCCAAGCTGGGAGCTGGTTCCACAGAAGAGGGGCCTGAAAGCTGAAGGCTCTGCCTCCCATTCTACTCTTAAGTATCCTAGGAACCACAAGTAAGCCAGCAGTCTGAGAGTGAAGTGCTCTGTTGGGGTGATATGGTACTATGAGGTCTTTGAGATAAGATGGGGCCTGATTATTGAAGGAAAAAGGAGGAGGTCCGCACACCAACAAGCTCCTGGAAATATTTTAATCCATCGGTATTTCAGAAAGTAACGTAGGGCTGCAATGCCCTTCTTCAGACTTAATTAGGAAATGCTACACACCTGCTTAAATACCCGCCCTTCACCTGATTATTCAAGACCTTGTATGTGAGGAGAAGGATTTTAAATTCTATTCTAGATTTAACAGGGAGCCAATGAAGAGAAGCCAATATGGGAGAAATCTGCTCTCTCTTTCTAGTCCCTGTCAGTACTCTAGCTGCAGCATTTTGGATCAGCTGAAGGCTTTTCAGGGAGCTTTTAGGACAGCCTGATAATAATGAATTACAATAGTCCAGCCTAGAAGTAATAAATGCATGAATTAGCTTTTCAGCATCACTCTGAGAAAGGATGTTTCTAATTTTAGAAATATTGCACAAATGCAAAAAAGCGGTCCTACATATTTGTTTAATATGTGCATTGAAGGACATATCCTGGTCAAAAATGACTCCAAGATTTCTCACAGTGTTACTGGAGGCCAAAGTAATGCCATCCAGAGTAAGTATCTGGTTTGACACCATGTTTCTAAGATTTGTGGGGCCGAGTACAAGAATTTCAGTTTTATCTGAATTTAGAAGCAGGATATTAGAGGTCATCCAGGCCTTAATGTCTTTAAGACATTCCTGCAGCTTAACTAATTGATGTGTGTCATCTGGCTTCATTGATAGGTAAAGCTGAGTATCATCTGCATAACAATGAAAACTGATGCAATGCTTTCTAATAATACTGCCTAAGGGAAGCATGTATAATGTAAATAGAATTGGTCCTAGCACAGAACCCTGTGGAACTCCATAATTAACCTTAGTGTGTGAAGAAGACTCCCCATTTACATGAACAAATTGGATAATTTGGTCACATAATTGCATTAAAAAGGCTCCAAAAGTACAAACACGGTCCAGAGGTCCAGTTCAGGGACTCCAGTTAGCTGAGGGGAAGCCTAACAGAAAGCTAGCAGCTACAGCCACCTCTGTCACCACCCACCTGTCAGTTAAAGAGGCCACACCCCTAATAATCCAAATTTTAAGCCAATGTAAGCAGGTGAGTTATAGAAACATCCTCCCCCCGTGCAGCTGTTATGAAGGGGTAAATGATCTACAGAGACCAAAGGAGTTTCTGTATCAGCTGTAACAAGTTTTAACATGGGAGTCTATGGGGACTGACTCACTGCTGCCTCTGCTGGACTGCAGAGGAACTGCAGCTTTTGGAGCTTCCTCAGTTTCAGCCGTGCAGGTTCAAACTTTGTTTGGACTGATCTTTCCTTCAGCGTTATCCTGTGTTGCAAAATATTTTGTTTACGAGGATTCGCAGCACAAGAGGAAACAGGAAACAGTTTGAATTCACTTTAACAATAACAAAGAGCCCAAGCTGCCCTAATTATTCAACTCGTGTATTGTTTGGTTTCTAATGCACAGCAGGGATATTGGATAATTAGCAAGAGCAGAAAATACAACAGAAAGTTTGTAGTGAAACTACAGAACTACCCTGATCTATACAGTTACTGTAGCATCACCAATTACAGCATGTTAGAGAGACAGTGGGAATACTTCACACTCACTCTCGCTTCAGCGTAAAGGCTTGTTCGGAGTCTGAGGCAGAGGAGCTGCTGTCAAAGCAAATTAGAGCAGGAAAAACACCGGAGAGAAGTCCTCCTACTCCTCCTCCAGCTTCTCCTTGTTCACTCCCTCCATCTCCCCAGAGTATCCCCTCTCTACTCATTCACCCAGAGACTGAGCAGCAAACACACACACACACACACACACACACACACACACACACACACACACACACACACACACACACACACACACACACAAACCTGCATGATGGACACAGACCCAAATTGAGATTTGAATATGCATGAGCATATGCAACTCTGTATGTACACACACACACACACACACACACACACACACACACACACACACACACACACAGAAAACATAAAACCATACATGCCTTCATTCATCTGAGACTGTTCTGTGTGTCGTAGATCTGTCAAACTAACGAGATACCTTCACCTTTGCTGCGTGTTTGCACCATTAGAGCCATAAATTACAGACACCACACCTGCTCCATCAGCAGAGGAGGTCTGCTGTTTGTGAATTACTCATGTTGTGGGGACATAAATCTATAAATCTGACCTACCTTCCTATTGGAGATAAAGGGTTGATGACAAGCCCCAATAACAGAGCTTATTCAATTATTGAGACCTGATTAAAGCTTTAAATTAGACCACAAAGACATATGTGCACTATTACAGTGCAAATATTGCAATTATTACTTATGCAAAAAATAAACAAATTGTAAATGGATATCACAACTATGCAACAACTATTTAACGGGTTTATTAATTTTTTTAATACTTTGTCTACATTTTATCTAATTGTGGCATTTTTGCTGTAAAATCTAATTTCTCCACGGGGAAAATAATAAAGGATTAATTTACCTTACCTTATCCTGTCTTATAACATGTTAGGTTAGATTAAAGTCTTTAGGAAAAGAAAATAAGTCAAAGAAATGTCCTCTGACGTGGCAGAATGTGTTTCTGTGTGTCACAGTTTTAGTGAAAAAAAAATGAAACTAAGAACCTCTGTGAAAAAGCATTTTAGTTACTCAAACACACAGGTCAAGAAATAAAGGAACACATCAGAGTTCAGCATCAGTCAGGTAAACCTCTGTGATACTGAGAAATTAACATCAAATTACCAACATGTGCACTAGAGGGGCAACAATGAGACGCCCCCCAAACAGGGATAGTTTACAGGTGGAGGACGCTCACATTTTCCCCTCCTCATCTTTTCTGACTGTTCTTCACTAGTTCTGCATTTGGCTAGGGTCAGAGTCACTGCTGGTAGCATGAGGTCATACCTGGACTCTACAGAGGCTGCACAGGTAGTCCAACTCCTCCAGGATGGCACATCAATACGTGTCATTGGCAGAAGGTTTGCTGTGTCTCCCAGCACAGTCTCAGGATCTGTTCCTTTGAGCAGGAGGAACAGGATGAGCACTGCAGAGCTACACAGTGACCTCCAGCAGCCACTGGTGTGAATGTCTCTGATCAAACAATCAGAAACAGACTTCATGAGGGCGGCCTGAGGGCCCGACGTCCTCTAGTAGGCGCTGTAGGTACCAGTCGATTTAACATTTGAGCAGTTTTTGGGTGCCCGATTGGCATTTGTCACAGATGAGAGCAGGTTCACCCTGAGCACATGTGACAGATGTGAAAGGGTCTGGAGAAGCCGGGGAGAACATCACGCTGCCTGTAACATCGTTCAGCATGACCGATTTGGTGGTGGGTCAGTGATGGTCTGGGGAGGCAGTGGGCTGCTGCAGTGGGTCCTGGGTTCCTCCTGGTGCACAACAATGCCCGGCCTCATGTGGTGAGAATATGCAGGCAGTTCCTGGAGGATGAAGGGACTGATACCACTGACTGGCCCCCACACTGACCTAAATCCAACAGAACACCTCTGGGACATTATGTTTTGGTCCATCCAGCACTGCCAGGCTGCACCTCAGACTGTCCTGCTCCAGATCTGGGAGGAGATCCTCCAGGACACCATCCATCATCTCATTAGGAGCCCCGATGATGGCAGGCATGGATACAAGCACGTGGGGGCCACAGAAACTACTGAGGATCATTTTGAGTTGCTGCAATGAAATTCTGGTCAAATGTCGCATAATTTTTTCACTTTGATTTTGGGGGTGTCTTTGAATTCAGCCACTGTAGGTTGACAGCTTTCATTTCCATCAATGTGGCATCCTTTCATTCCTAAGACATTACCCAGTCCATATGAGTGTAGATATCCAGCAGGACTTTCCCAAATTGTGCACTTATATAACTAACTAAAATAAAATATAAATAAACATTAAATGTCTTCAGTTTTAGTTTTTTGGTCAAATTTTTCAACACAAGCAGCCTGAGGAGCCTCTCTGTGACCTCAGTAAACACTTTGCTGATGAAGTTATGGGCTCAGTAACTAGTTTCATATCTCACTGAATAAATTATGACTCTCTCTTTGTAAATTATGGTCGCTGTTGGAGTCAAAAAGCAGGATTACCTGCAATATTCTAATTCATTCATGACTTGCCAGTCACATATCATTAGCCAATGAGCGTACAGTGGTTTCAGTCAGATCCACCAGACGCTTGTAACAAAACACTAGGATGGAGATGCCAAAAACTCTCAGGTCAGAGCTTCATAATGAGACTTTATCACAGCCGCCTCCATGTTTTATACTGTCTGTGGGTGATACCTGAGCCGAGGCTTCCTGTGCCACCCACCAGACACATTTACAAACTTCCAAAAATGTGAAATAATTTTCAGATGATCGCTGACAGTTTGAACATGCACCCAAAGTCTGCTCAAATGGTAAACTGACTGGTACTTAAACAGCTACAAACCTCATTCATACATTTGTCTACGTCTAAGCACTTTTAACCCAACATTCACACACTCACACCTGATGGCTGCATCGAGGAAAACTCAGGTTTCAGTATCTTGCCAAAGGATACTAACCCAGCCTACCTCTGAACATGACTAAAGCCATACCGGCTCAGATGCTACCTGATATAAAGGGGATTGCCAACAGACCTCAAATTTCATGTTTATATGCACATAGCTGTTTATTTATTTATTAATTTGCTCTGCCTGAACAATGCACAAAGATTCAATTTTATTTATATAACGCCAAATGGCAACAATCACCTCAAGGTGCTTTATATTGTAGGTAAAGACCCTACAATAATAAAGACTCCAACAGTCAAAACGACCCTCTATGAGCAGCACTTGGTGACAGTGGGAAGGAAAAACTCCCTTTTAACAGGAAGAAACCTCCAGCAGAACCAGGCAGATGAAGTTTTGGAAGCTAGGGTGTTGTCTAGTCTCCAGCAGAGAGCTGGACTCTGAATCAGTGCATGAAGAACCAGCTGAACCTATTTGCTACAAGCTGTTTCTGTATCATGCTGGGTATCGAGAGAACAGACCAACAAGGCAGTATTGAAAAGAGTCACCCCTCACATATGTACTCATCTCCAGACAATTTCACACTCTTGGCCACTGGCTTTGAAAACTCCGAGATACCATAATCCACCAGTAAGGCCCGAATGCCACAGCCCAGTGGGTAACAGAAGAGGCAGACCACGAATCCCCTACAGTACGTAAGAGCAGCGCAGGAAGTGACCGAGAAAAACACTGAAGAATGAGCCAGCACAGGACAGGGAGGAGAGGCAACATCAGGAGTCAGGAGATACAACCGCCTGAATAGGAATAAAGCAAAGCTTGACTGCTTGTAACACAATTATAATGCCAACCAACTGGATGCTCAACTCACAGCTTCCTGTCAGAAGCTTCAAAATAAAAACAAAGTAAAATAGGATCAGATGTTTCTGAGTTGGAGTCTTAGCCTTAACTTGATGTGACGGTCTTTGTATCCCAGCCAATTAATCAACTGAAAGATTGTGAGAAACAAACTGTGGAGAGAGTCATGACTCGCATCATGGATCATAATTTGATCCAAACAATTGTCATATGATATTTTGGCCACTTTGCCCACCTCTGCGATGTTCCAGCAGTGACTCACCCTGGAAGCCTTCCCCTCCCCTTCACCCCGCTGTATCATCAAACTCAACACCAGCATCACTTTATGGCTGCTGAGATAACAGACCTGCGGTTCATTAGCAGCTCTGAAGCAACGGCTCCATTATCGGCCGGGGAGCAATCCCCGGAGAAAACATTACCCCCTGATCAGGATTACACTACAGGACTATAGACTCACACTATACACCACACACACGGCAGCTCACTCTTCTATAGACTCACCGAAACAACAATTAAGGATCTTATTCAGTGACAAACACACAAACTCTTTCTGCTTTAAGTGTGTTGGTCACGGAGGGAAGAGGACCTACAGGGGGCAACATTTCCTTAAGGTGGAGGAGGTCCACACCTCAACCCGACC
This sequence comes from Archocentrus centrarchus, assembly GCF_007364275.1. Taxonomy (NCBI): domain Eukaryota; kingdom Metazoa; phylum Chordata; class Actinopteri; order Cichliformes; family Cichlidae; genus Archocentrus; species Archocentrus centrarchus. The sequence goes on from NW_022060260.1 coordinate 1,668,790, forward strand.
ACCACACACTGAGGAGATCTGCCTAATATGTTTGCAGTTCGATGGTTACTGAGAGACATGAACTGCATCCCTGCAGGACCAATTTTATTGATTATTAATCGATTTGATTGATTGTTAACATTTTTCTGTATGGATCAATCCGTTTTTTTCCATTATTTATCTAAAAAGTTGTGAAATTCCCATCAGAGCAGCCAAAACATTAAAGACAACCAACAGAATAAAAAAACAGCTTCACAAAGTAGTTGAATAAAATATAATCTGATGGAACAAAAGAACTCTACAAGGTAAAAATTACTCAGAAGAAAAGAGAAAGTGAAAAAGGTACAAACGACTGCTCAATAAGTAAAAATGAAACAAAACAATACATTTTAGGAAGCTGAATATAGTAGAAAAATGTTAATAAAATGTAAACAACCTAAATAATATAGAATAAAAAGTCTTAGTAAAAACACAGCGAATGCCAAGAGATAATAAAGCAGTATTACGTTTTAACGGTGCAGACTTAAAACCACTGAGATGATTATCTGAGAGAAAATAAATAAGGAAATAATGAGAAAATCCACAAAGACAGAAGCTGATATTTCAGAAATGTTCTCTGAACACGTTTCTGTAAACTGCCTCATTGATTCATCAGTTTATTTAAAATACTGCGATCCTTTTTCTTTAATGTGACACCACCAAAAATACAACAATAATCTGAACCAACTCCTGACATGTGAGCAGAGTCCGTCCAACATTAAGCGATGTTATGAATTAACAAAGAAGCGGTGGACGGAGCCGCTTCCCTCCAGCAGTCTGATGGAATTAGACGGGACACCACAGATCACAGAGTCACCACAAACTCTTCCACACATATGTGCGCACGCACATCTGCAGTCTCCGTGTTACCTGGCTGACAGCTGTGACGGTCGCTGGCCGGGCGGGGTCCCTCCCGGTGCTCGGACGGTTTCCCCGTTCCTCTCTCAGCCTCCTCTCTCTCAGTCCTCCGCTCCTCCTCGTCCTCCTGCTGCACCGGCTCCGCTCTGCCTCCCTCGCAGCAGCTACAGCCGACGCAGTAAATCCAGCCGGAGCTGCGCGTTTAACGCACGAACGCTTTGGTTTGTGCGCAGCGCGGATGCGGATCACCGTCCCTCTGCACCCGGTCTGTCTGCGACGCTCCTCCCGGCCGAGCTGAGCTGTGCTGCGCCGTGCAGCAGCAGAGAGGAGCCCGACGGGGCACCACACACACACACACAGACACACACACGCACACACACACGAACTAAACACGCCCAGCCGGCCAGCCACGCTCCATCAGGACCCGCCTCCTACCGTAACACCCACAAAAAGGGTCAGGCAAAAACGTAAAGGCAAAGATGATTTCCAGTAACAGAGGCGGCAAAGGCAAACTTTCAGAAGCGACCTCAGAGAAAAGTATTTATTTTTATATTTTATAATCCAACCACTCCAGCGTGTCACATTAAGTCCTCCAATAAGACAGACTAAAATTATATATAATTTATTGTGACCTTCTGACCTTCACTCAGCGCAGAATATGTATTCTCTGTGTGAGCACACCTCATTATGTCATTCTTAGTTAGGGTTTGCTTACACTCACACAGACTGTACCAGATGGTTGTTTGTCATGTTGACTTTGTGACATATTTGGCTGTGTGCTAGTTACCAGCTAATGCTAGCGGGTAGGTCAGACTGTATTTCAGTAAGCAGAGATTTATATATATTTATATATATGGGGAACAAATATATATGCCTCTGTGAAATCAACACCTCCGTTTGTGCAGTTTTAGGGAATCTGCTGACCTGCAGCAAATCTCTGAGCAAACATCATCCATCTTTCCTGTCCTTCCTGTCCTTGGCTGACTCTCTCTGCACATTTTTCTCTTTATTTGACTGACAAATAAATGTCACTGCTTCTTTTTCTGGTGTGATTTTATTTCAACAAAGAGCCAAACTCTGGATCCAGGGTTGAAATTTCTGCGGTTTTTGCTGCATGTGGAATCCCACCAAAATTTCAGAAACATCAGCGTTATCTCTCTGATGGCGGTGTGACTGCAGCATAACGGACAGATGTTGATGTTGTTTTCACAGACTGCCACCTTAAAGGCCTGTGGTACGCAGCCCATTAATAAAGATGGATTGATCATATTTAAGATTGAAGCATTAATTAATGGTAGGACCTCTTTGAGCAGGCTGCATGATGGTTTAGAGGCAGAAGTTATTGCAGTTAGTCTGGAGAGAGATCGATAGGAGAGGACCTGGCCACCTGTCAGACAGTGAGCCTGCAGGCTGGGGACAAGAAGGCCAGTGGTTCAAGCAGGGACCCCTCAGTCCTGGGAAAACATGAAAGGAAGCACCTGTTAGACCCTCATCTTCATTATCTTCTGCTTCATGATCATTGCAGCAGATTCCAATGTTTTCATGTCAACTCTCTCCTTAATAACACAGCACACGCTCCGTCTTTATTTGTCTGTGTGAACACAGATGAAGCAGCTGGACGTAATGAAAAGCTTCAGTGAAATTGTTTTTTTCACATTATGACAGAAAATTGTGTAAGAACAAGACTTCAAATGTTTGAATATTTAATAGAACACAATATTGTTTTTTTAATTTGCCTTTTTTCTGTTTTTACAAGTCAGGAAACCTCAGCTGCAGAATGACGTGACTCGTGTGTCTTTAGCTGAAGCGGTGACGTGAGTAACCTGATGCAGTCTGAAGCTGAAACATTAATGCTGCTGCACACATAATATGATTGTCATTAACCTGTAACACAAAGCTAAAGTGGGGTAGAGCAATCTTGTCATGCTCCCTGGGTCTTACACCCAGGACTGTTGTGTTTTTTGGGATATTGGGGGGGTGGGGGGTGGGGTTTCTACCTCTTTAGAGGGATTAAGTTATTTTCTCTCTTCCTTTTCTTGTTCCCTTAGTCTCATTAGTGTGTTTCAGCTCACCTGTTCTCCCCAGCTGTGTCCACTTTCCCTTCATTACCTCTTATGTATTTATTGTCTGCGTCCTCCTCCTGTTCTTTGTCACGTTCTCCCTCATGTTGTATGGATTCCTGGCAGAAAGCTTCCAGCTGATGCCCTTCCCGGCCACGTTTGTGTTTATACTTTTAGTATTTATTGTCTGGCAATAAAAGCTGTTTTGAGTTACATACCATTTATTGAGTCCTGCACCGGGGTCCTGTTTCTGCCCGCCATATGCAGCGGTGTCCTGACACACCTTCACATAACGAATTATTAAATCTGAAATGCAGTTAGTACATTATAATAATATCAAGCTTCTTTCTGGTGTACACACCGTGGAGACTCAACAAATCAGAGAGTGATGTCACCCTGCGGTCCGGCCTACATAACCTGCATCCTTTTTCGTTCCCATTTGTCAATAAAGTTGCTGCCGCAGTATCTTTAGCACTGAGGAGCATCAACACAGTTACTGTTTCTGACATGGCAGCTAGCACATCGTTACAAACTGAGTTGTGCAAAGATCAGTGGGTCAAAGGTCCTCGAGCACAGCTTCAAAGATCTGCAGGTGCTGCTGAATGCCACCCAATCACCTCGGTTTAATGAGCCTTTCATATGACATCTTTCCCCTAACAGATGAATTGATGACTGGAAAGTGGATCTTCTGTTTACTTGCATCATCTCATCCATTCATTTATTTATTCACTCATTGATTGATGTTATAGTATCTGTTTTGTCAGACAAAGGGGAAAAAGACAGAGACAGGGGAAGGAACAGGAAGGAACCACCTGCTAAAAGGAATTTTTTCCTGGAGGTTTATTTTTGTTAAAATTCACATATATGATGTGATATGCAGCAAAGCATCCATGTTTGCAGATCGTGTGAGTTCAGCTGAAACAGTGGTGTGTGCAGTACACACAAAAGTGTTCCTGCTAATAAAACTGCAGTGTGTCATACGTGACACATATTTCTAGATCAGCAATAAAGTGTAAATGTAGCAAAAACATGAAGCCAAATATCTGCTTTAGTAAGCGAAATTATCCACTGAGCTGGTCCTCACAGAAGGTCCAGAGGACGATCATATTATTATTATTAAATGCTCTATTTAAACAGGTAGTCTTACTGAGATTGAGAGACATGTCTACAGAAACATAAACAGAAATCCAGACAGACAGAAAAACTGTGCAGATAAAAATAAAACCATTTGAAATGTTCCTTTAAGTGTTACAGTTTTGGTAGCTTGTTTCATTTATAGGCAGTAAAGTATTAAGATGCAGTTTTCAGAGGACAGCTGATGCTGAAGTGTCCTGTGACCTGAAAGTGTAATTACTGTTTACATTCAGTCAGAGCAGAGGTCAGCAGGCAGTCTGTGCAGCAGATGCAGTGCAGCTCTCCTCAGTTTGCTGTGGAGGACCATCAGTAGGAAAAGATAAATCATAATGCATCATGAGACACAGAATGAAGAGGCTCTGAGGTGGATGAAGAAGCACGCAGATAAACAGTATCATCACAATCAAGGTCAAGAAATCAGGTCTTTGTCTTTAATTTTCTGGATCCCAGCTGAGGGTCATGTTGTGTTAAAGTCTTATTTCCTCTCTCATGGAGGTTGACCTTTGATGTTAACCCTGCTAACAGAAAGGCTTCAACAAACTCTGCGTCTATAAAGTAACAAAAAATTCAGCTGGAAACAGAGAAAAAGACCTTCATGTCCGTCTCGCTCTGAATGAATGAGACAGGAAAACATCCAGAAGACAGAAAAACGAGTTTTTATGTCCCTGATGAACATCACGTTTTTGTTCTTCTTTATTAAAGTTTAAGTAGATTTTTAATCAGTCAGATCTGCATGATTATTGCAAACTGACACCGTTCCATGGGAGCCTGCTGCTCACAGTAATTTTATACTACTGCTTGAGTATGTTTGACATAGTGAATCATCTCTTTATTAGAATATGACTGAGGCGGTGCTTTTATTCATTTTGCCATTTTGATAACTCAACATTTTGCCTTTGCTTCTCTTTTTTAGTGTCAAATATCAAAATGAATAATTTAAAGGATAACAGCACTTTTCATCCACACTGTTCCAGTTCCCATCTAATGTGATGCACAGAAAGCTGTGAAACTAACAGCGTGCAGTGAAGCTGCTGTCAAAACCAGGTGCCCAGGACTAAAGCAGAACAGGGCTGATTTAACAGGGACAAAGTTAAAAGAAAACTTTGGGCACAATTAACGAGTTAAATGCTAATTAAAAATATCAATTTGGGCATTTCAGTTTTTCTCTTTCTACTGGAAAACACGTGGGACATTACACCACAATTGCCTGCAGGAAGCTCAAGACTCAAGAGGATCACACTATCAGCACCTTCATCACCTGCCTCAGCTGGAGGACACATGAATTTAAAGTAAAGGCAAAGATGTGCTGCTACTGGGCAGCTGCTCTGCCTCCTGCCCATCTTATAAGTAATACATGAAAATATATAATCAACTGTTTAAAAATACAAAGCTCTCTCACACTAACCCGTATGCAGTATTCTGGCTGGGCTTCATGCATTTCCATATGAAGTGTGACACATGCTGCTGATTGTGCAGATCCCATTTACAGTTTTGCTAGAAGGACGTGAAAGCCAATCTGCCATAAATGAGAAGAACAAAGATTAAATCACAGAATATTTTGGGCCAGTTCAATTAAACTCATGTATAAGAGAAAGATTTTCCATCACTAAAGCATCACAGTCATATCAGCGCTGTGAGCATTAAGTGTATGTTATTAAATCTGTCGTGTACAGTCAGAGCCTGACTGCAAAGGTATGTGCTTTGCAACTGTGTCGCCCCTTCTCTGGTCTGACAGACGGGATCTAAAAATGATTTTCTGATACTCGCCATGCTGTCCAGAATCTTGGATCTTGCTTTCAGTAATGCTTGGCAGGGTGGACCCACAAAGCAGACTCCACACACACAGATTTTAACTAAGTGAACTTTATTGCAAAGAAAATAACTAAACAAGGGTTTGTGGCTGGGGAGTCTGAACAGCTTTACTGCCTGAGGGATCATGGGAGCTCTGTCAAGGGACAAAATGTGAGTTACTTTATTGTCCAGGAAGTGGATGTAACTGGTTGATGTGAAAAGTGAAACCGATCAAGTCTTTCTTGAGATGAGGCAGAGTATGGAAGGAGTACTAGGCCGGCAGGTGGGTATTCACAGGAGAGCGGCCAGGCAGCAGGCGGCCTGAGTGTGAGTCGCTAATGCCCAGAGGTCCAGGTGGTGGAGAGGAGGAGAAACAGGGCTGCTTGAGCTGTCGCCAGGTTGTGGGTACGTTGTTTCTTGAACCAGAAGACTCCAAACGAGGCAGTTAAGCTGAAGAGCACAGGGAGAAAGAGGTACGAACAAACGCAACTTCAACGGGATGCAAACTGGGAACCTGAGAGTCACCATAGTGGCAGGAGAAAAAATGGAAACAAACATCCAGTTCTGCTGAATCATAATTCAGTTCAGTTTTATTTATATAGCACTAAATTACAACAATTATTGTAAGGTATTGTAACCTACGATAATACAGAGAAAACCCAACAGTCAAAACGACCCCCTATGAGCAGCACTTGGTGACAGTGGGAAGGAAAAACTCCCTTTAACAGGAAGAAACCTCCATCAGAACCAGGCTCAGGAGGGGGGGGGGGTCATCTGCTGAGGGGAGAGACAGAGATTAATAATAACTCTCCATCCCGAGTCTTCATGGACACAGTCTCACAGGCTGCAATGGTTCAGATACAGGAAGCCATGAGCAGGGGTTAAAGTGAAATCTGGCAGGTGGGAGAACCCTAAGTTCCAGTGTAGTTGGGCAGCCGGGGGAAATGACTCACTTAGAAATAAGTGAATAATTTCTGTTGTGAGTTTCAGATTTTCTTTGTGGACAGGCTGTGACCAGCTGACCTGCTGCTGCTGTTTCTGAGGGGGTTTTCCTGCTCTTGTGGATTTAGCCAACTACATTCTACAGATTATAGACCTGCGTTACATGAGCCATTACAGCTGCTTCACACAGCCTTGCCAGCATGAAGCTGGGATTGTACAGGTGCTGCTAAGGAACATCATTATTTTAACCATGAAATAATTTCCAGATTATTTTTGCCATGTTGATATCTGGATGTGTGCTAGTTGCCAGCTAATGCTAGCAGGTTGGTACAGGCAGGTAATTTTTTGAAGTGTTTATTGAACCTCTGAGAAATAATAAAAAGATGAAGGTTCAGTGTTTCAGTGTTTCAGCAGCTGAAACATTAAAACTGTCCTGGTCCTGGGTCTCTGACCCTGCATTTAGATCTTTCTGTGGTTTTGAGTTTTGTGCCTTTTTATTGTTCCTGTGTGAGTTCATTTGTATCCTCAGGCCTTCTTAGTTTAGTTATGAGTTCTGTTCTTGGTGAGATCTATTTAATTCCTTGTTCCCCTGTGTTCTCTATGGCAAGCCTGCATTCTTTTATTTTGTCAGCCTCTTGTTTCTTGTGTTTTGTTTTCAGTTTTACTTCCTTGCTTCGTCCTTTGGAATTTAGTTCAGCTGTGTTTCCCCAGCTGTCTCCACTTCCCCCAATCACCCTTTTGTCTCAGTATCATCAGCTCATCTCCTCTTCGTGGCTTCCAGGTCTCCTTGTGTCCTTAGCTGCAAGCCTGAGTGTTTATCCCCAGTTTAGTCGTAGCTTCTGTTCCCCTTTGTCTTTATGTTCCTCTTCAAATTGCACTCTGGTTTTCAGCCCAATAAAAGACTCACTTTAAGTTCACCCCTGTTTGCTGTCTGTGTGTCTGCATTTGGGTCCTCACTCCTCACACCCCCTCACAGAAACATCTGAACGCTTACATTTGAAATTCAGTTCTATTCAATTTTATTTGTATAGCACCAAATCACCACACATCACCTCGAAGTGCTTTATAAGGTAAAGACCCTACAATTATTTGAAGCATTATTTAAATTAACTTAATGGGACATTAACAACTGCATGTACAAAATATTCAAATCTCAAAGAAAGTTTCCTGACTTTGCACACAAATAAGGGTTTTAAAGCTTTACTCCTGGAGGTTCTACTTCTATCACCTCTTTGCTATCAGACTGCAAACTACCCACTTTAACCTGCCTTCCAATTTCATGCAATATTTATGGTTTTCAAAAAAATTTCAGAATATTAAATATCCAGATAACTTCAGCAGCACAGCATGCACAGATCCAGCATCTGATTAAAGAATCTAAAACGAATCAGAGGCTTTAAATTTACAGAGCGCATCTTGTTGCGTGTTGAGCAGTCCTTTCCTGAGGAAAAACCCTCATCTTCCTCTCCTGTCTGCTCTTTCTTACATCGTTCTCCATCTCTGACAGTAACATTATGACGTATGCCTGCTGATATTTTTTCTTCCCTGGCAACCAGCCACTGCACCTTCAGCTTAAAATATTACTCCATTTATGCTCACACCTCTTCTAAAGAGCTAGCTACATGCTGAAATATCACGAACACAACTTTACTGGCATCTGAACCATGAACACAGGAAAGGAATGAGATGGAGAAAGGATGCGTGCAGGTGAGGTCATGTGGAGAGTTAACTGCCTGCAGCACATGGAAAATGAACTTGCGTGACAGCGTTTAGTATTAACCTGCCCATCGGATTGAATTAATTATCTATTGACTTCTGTTCCAGCCCACTTTTATATATACCTACAGTACCTGACAGCTACAGTGAACCGACCTTGTAACAGCCACACAGGTAATTATGAGTTCCTTAGGAAAGCACACACACACGAGCTGTTGTGGTTTCACTCTCAGAAGGTTCGAATGGTGTCAACAGTGAGACTCGGGGGGAACTGAGTCCTACTATCAGAATGATAGATGAAATAGGTACTCTCCTGCTCACTCTGTTCACTGAAAAATGCTGATTGGGGGGTTTCAGGTGTCGCATCAGTGCGTTACCTTGGATATGTTGGGTTTGAGCAGCAGTGCCATCAGTCACACTGACAGCCAGTCAATTAGCCAGCCAATCAGTTGAGAGCATGACTGAAAAATGCGTGCCAGTGACTCTACGCTCGGTGGGGTTGAAAGTGCTCACACCTGCTGTGCACTGAGCAGCTCAGGCCTGTCACCATCAAGGTTTCATCTTTTACAAAACACCGGAGAGGGAAGCTCTGATGCACACGCTGCTCTGAGTGCAGACCAGCAGGAGGTGGACAAAATAACATGAACTTTTAATGAAGAAGAATTTGATTACTTGGACAGCTCAACAGTTTTGCTGACTGATGCTCCTGCGGTTCGGCCTCCGGTGCCTCAGCCTCTGTGGGATCGCAGTAGTTGTCTCTTTAAAAACTCATACATCAATTTCTTGTTCCAGACAGGCCTCCTTATAGGTGAAAAATGCTGCTAACTGGCGTGCAACCAAACATGATGGTGCAACACTGCTCACCACTGAGATGAAGTTATTTCTGAGTCCTTGTCCATCTGGACTGAGATTGCTTTCCTTCCCGCGTGAGTACCCTTCATCATCTCGACTGACAACTCATCAGATTTATTATGAATGGTTGCAAAAATCTTACAATTGTGTCTCATAATTTTCTTGTTGGTCAGCTTTGAAAATCATCCGAGAGCGCACTGAAGCCTTTATGGATCAGTAGTGTAAGATTTCAAAAGTAATTGGAAAAACAGAAACATCACATAACTTCAATTCCAAAAAATGTAAATAACAGAATGCAATGATTTACAAATCTCATAAGCCCATATTTTATTCCCAACATATCAAATGTTTAAAGTGGGAAAATGAACCAAATGAATATAAATCTGAGCTCATGTTGAGTTTGATGGCAGCATCATGTCTCTAAAGCTGTTACAGGTCCATATTTCCAGCTGTGCAGCATCCCCTCTGCTTTAACATCAGTCCATAAACATCTGGAACTGAGGTGAGCAGCTGCCGGACTTTGGGAGAGGAATGTTGTCCCGTTCTGTCTGATAGAGGATTCTAGCTGCTCAGCAGTCCTGGGGCTGCTTTGTCCTGTTTTTGGGTTCCTGATGCTCCAGATGTTCTCAGCTGGTCAAAGGTCTGGACTGCAGCTGGTTCAGCACTCAGACTCTTCTGCTACAAAGCCGTGCTGCTGGAATAGCTGCAGGATGAGGTTCAGCATCGTCCTGCTGAAATATGAAGGCCTTCCCTGAAGGAGACATCTCTGGATGATGAAACCTGGATACACCTTTCAGCACTGATGGAGCCTTTCCAGATGTGCCAGCTGCCCGTTCCTCTGATGCACCCCCATACCATCAGCTTAAAGTTGAGTTGTGACTCTGGAGTGCGTTTGTGCTGTTGGAGCCTTTTGGAGCATTTTTAACAGACCATCCAAGAAGGCGGAGCTCCAGTTTTGTGATTTTATTTAGATGTTCCTGAGCACGAATTAGCAGGTATCTGTGTGATGCTCCCCTGCAGTCTGTGGATGCAGACTGATATCAAAGCTTCTCACTCCACCCTCTCATCCAAATATGGTCACTTCTGGCTCCAAACACTAACGTGGCAGCTGCTCATGTTGAAGCTTCAAAATGCAGAATCCAGAACTGGTGGCTGTGTCCATCTTTTATACACAGAGTCACTTTAGATTGTGTGTGTGTGTGTGTGTGTGTGTGTGTGTGTGTGTGTGTGTGTGTGTGTGTGTGTGTGTGTGTGTGTGTGTGTGTGTGTGTGTGTGTGGTTTTGGTGCCAGTGAGATGATAAGGCTGTGATAGCACTGACACAATGAGGTGTATGGGACAAAACACAGACAGGAAGACTCTCTCACACACACACACACACACACACACTGTGAACAGACTGCATGGCTACACACTCCATTATTTATTACATGACATATGTTCCTTCTGTGCTGTCGCTGCACTGCTATCAGACATGTCTTGTGTTAGTGTATTACTGTGTGCATTAGTGTGTGTGTGTGTGTGTGTGTGTGTGTGTGTGTGTGTGTAGCTGGTGTACAATGTTCATAAATGGGTGTAATGGGCTCCATATGGTGAAGCCGGAGAGCTGGAGCAGAGTGTGTCTGAGAGAAATATCACCCCTGTCTCCACCTTTCACACACCACTGAGCGAGTGAACACACACACGCACACACACACACACACACACACACACACACACACACACACACACACACACACACACACACACACACACACACACATACACAGCTTCCTGTGGGGATAAAGATGCTGGTTCTCCAGACGGTGTTTTCATGTTAGTGCAGCATGTTGTCAAATGGAAATGATTGTAAGGAAACACAAAATTAGCACTGGGGGGAAGGGGGTGGGGGGGGTGAGAAAGGCAAAATATTAAAAAAGGGAATGAGAGGGGGAGGGAGGGAGTATGAAGTGATTATAATAAACTGAAGTGTAAGCAGAGCTGGTTGGAGAGCAGAGACAGTAGGGAGAGGCTGAACTCTTCTACAGCTCACTAACAGGTCAGGTGAGGGTTCAGAGACACACCTGTACCTGTACACAGGATACTGCATGGGGACCATCAAGCCCCAATATTAGAGGCAAGGGACTGAATTTGTAAATATAGTATATGTCACAACCCCGCCTCCTGGCTGGCTTACTCCTTCTTCTCGCCTCTCTTTGTGTGTGTGTGTGTGTGTGTGTGTGTGTGTGTGTGTGTGTGTGTGTGTGTGTGTGTGTGTGTGTGTGTGTGTGTGTGTTTAGGTTCCGTGGCCGTGGCTTCATAGGCGGTTCCAAGGTGTGGATTCCGCCCACGCAGTTACACATGTGTAACTGCATAATACACAGCAGGTGTACACCACTCATCTGTGGGCTGTTGGGCTGATTGAGATGCTGGCTTTAAAAGACAGAAGCTTTCTTCCAGCCAACGGCAGCAGTGTTAATTTTGTTGGTGAAATATTTTCATCATAGCTTTCGTTAACGACACTTTTTTTCATGACAATAACTAAATAAAAACTACCTAAAATGATAAAAACGATGATGAAATTACTGACACTTTCGTCAATGAATGAAAACGAGAGGAAAATGATTGGTGGGGACGAAATCCAATCAGAACTGATTTAATTTTGTGACAGGGCGGGACAAGTTAGGAAAACATCCAATCAAACGCGCAGTTGCACAAATTTGCTCTAAACCCGGGAAGACCAAACTAGCCTGTGATTGGTCGTTACTTCTGATAGAACTAAGTGATGTAAACAATGTCAGCAGGGAGAAAGAGAAGAGCCGATGTATGGACACATTTGTCCTTTGATGCTGTGACAAACAAAACGATGTGTAAACCATGTGGGGCGACTATCTCTGGTAAAAACAGACAAATCTTAAACATCTGCAAACCAGTCACCCAGATCTCCATGCAAAGGTCAGCATTTTAATGTCATGCAGGGTAAAGTGTTTTTCCCAGTTTGTGTTCAGAGAAAATCTCCACACCGCGGTGGATTAGCCTTTATAATCTTAGTCCTGAACACTGCCCTGTACCTTTCAGAGCGTCCTGCTGTAAAATGCTCGGATTATCTCAGTAAGGTGGTGTTAATGATCAGGTGTGTGGGAAGCAGGTGAAACACTAATGTTAATATTATTAATAATATTCCATAACTTTGAATAAATGTTTAGTTTTGTATAAGTGTGTATAATGACTAATTCAAGGGAACCGAAGAAAAAACATTTACATTTTACACCCTTTATATTTTAGACTAAATCGACTGTAGATTTAGTCGACTATATTCTTATAATTTCGTCGACTAAAAGTAGACTAAAACTATTCAGATGACTAAATTATGACTAAAACTAAACAAAAATTTGCTTTCAAAATTAACACTGGACCCCAGATTGTCTCATCACTAGTGGTAGTCATAGCTCAGCTCCTCTTAACTAAACCGGTACAAAAATCAGTCTGTTTTTTCCAATCACAACTGAGCTTTTTCTCCTTGTCTCCGGCTCACCAGCAGCAGCCACAGAGTCAGAAACACAAATACAGAGGAGTGGGACAGGAGAGAGCATAGGAGTGTGTGTGAAGATCCACCCTCAGCCGCCTTTCCTGTGACAAAAGACTACTTGTTTTTTCATTAAACAAGACTAAACCTCACCACCGTGCTCTGTGCTAGTGTCCAGGTTTTCGAAGGGGCTTAACAGAACAATCTGGCCAGCAATGGACGCAGCGGACACAGACCCAGTAAAGAAAGCTCTCACCAGTCAGGGCGCTCTCCTGGGAGAACATGACAAGGCTCTTCGGCATCTCTTCAGCAGACCGCCGAGACCAAGGGGCTGCTCTTGCATCTGTGCTCCCAGAATAAGCCGGACGACAAAGCCGGACCTCCAGCACCAGCTAAGGGGTCACTTGCCTGAGGATGTTCATCATTAGGCAAGGGAATAGAAGTGTGGCTGATTATGTGGTGGACTTCTGGATACTAGCTGAGGAGACAGGATGGGAGGAGAAAGCTCTCCGTAGAGGCTTTTTGCATGGCCTGAGTGAAAACCTGCAAGATGAATTAGCTGTGAAGGAGCTTTCTGTTTCTCTAAACTCACTAGTCACCATGTGTATTAAAGTTGATGACCACATCCAGGAACATCGCCGCTTAAAAAGCTACAACTCCTGGCAGCACTGGGCTCGGAAGTGACTCATCAGCAGGGACCAGCAGTGTGCGAACCCCCAGAGAAGACAATGAGTCTGAACCGATGCAGCTAGGTGGCTCTTGCTTCTCTCTTCCTCGGGGGGTGGAGGCAAGTCACTTCAGGGGAGTGCCTGTTTTGTGGGAAAAAGGGGCATTTTATGAATAAATGTCTGGACTGGTTAAGAGAGAGCGCCCGTCCATGAAGCTGGGAACACTGCCGGGCAAAAATGGTGAGCAATTTTCCCCATATAAACTGTTTCTCTCTGGTTGCTTATCTAACCATCCTCATTCAGTCACTATCCCAGCATTGATCGACTCCGGGGCAGAGCAGAACTTTTTGGATCGGGGACTGGCATCACAACTACAACTAAAACTGGAGTCTCTCCCAGTAGCCCTCCAGATCAAGGCCCTAAATGGAACAAATCTGGAGCATGTGACTCACCGTTCAGCCCCGTCCATCTTCTCATCTCTGGCAATCACATTGAGTACCTGAGCTTTTTTTTTCTATGATGCTCCTGATATGCCGTTGGTGTTAGGCTACCCCTGTTTAAAGACTCATAACCCCTCCATTGATTGGGACTGCCAGACAGTTTCTGGTTGGAGTCCCCACTGCCATGAAGTATGTCTGCGCTCTGCTTCCCCTCCTGGTTGTACTTCCTCACAGGCAGAAATGGACCCACTGGATCTTTCCTCAGTTCCCTCCGAGTATCATGACCTGGCAGAAGCTTTTCGCAAGGACCTCGCTCTCTCCCTGCCTCCACATCGACCTTATGACTGCGCCGTGAACCTTCTCCCTGGGACCGCCCTTCCGGCCAGCCAACTGTACATCATCTCCAAGCCCGAACGAGAGGCCATGGAGGAGTACATCCGGGAATCACTGGCGGCAGGGATTATCTGCCCCTCCTCACTGGCAGCAGGGTTCTTCTTTGTGGAGAAGAAGGACGGGACGCTCCGTCCTTGCATTGACTATAGAGGTCTGAATGAAATCACAAACAAATATCCACTGCCTTTATTGTCCTCTGCGTTTGAACTGTTACAGGGAGCCACCATCTTCACCAAGTTGGACCTGTGGAATGCTTACCATCTTGTCCACATAAAGGAAGATGAAGAATGGAAGACTGCTTTCAACACTCATCTGGGACACTGAGTATTTGGTGATGCCCTTTGGCCTAACCAACGCCCCAGTGGTCTTCCAGGCCTTGGTGAATGATGTGCTCTGGCATTTTGTCAGCCGTTTCGTCTTCATCTACCTCGACAACATCCTGATCTATTCAAAGTCTATTGACAAGCACAAGGTCCACGTCTGCCAGGTAGTGTAAAGACTGCTAGAGAACAGGCTGTTTGTTAAAGGTGAGAAGTGTGACTTCCATGTCGAGACAGTTTCCTTCTTGGGTTACGTTATCGAGAGTGGGCAGATAAAGGCTGAGCCAGCTAAGGTACAAGCTGCCCTGAAATGGCCTGAACCCACAACCCACAGTTGCAGAGCTTCTTGGCATTTGCTCATTTCTTCAGATGATTTATCAGGAACTTTAGCAAAATTGCTCTGCCTCTAACCAAACTCACCTCTAACCAAACTCACCTCTCCTGAGGTCCCGTTTCAGTGGAATCCTGAGGCTCAACATGCCTTTTTGGCCCTGAAACATCTGTTTTCCTCTGCACCCATCCTCATCCAACCAGACACTACTAAGCAGTTCGTTGTGGAAGTCGACGCATCTGACACTGGGGTAGGAGTCATACTGTCTCAACAATCTGAGGGCAAGATGCGCCCATGTGCTTTCTTCTCTCGTCATCTCTCCTCTGCTGAACAAAACTATGATGTAGGTGACCAGGAGCTTTTGGCAGTGAAACTGGCTCTGGAAGAGTGGAGGCACTGGCTGGAGGGCTCTGAACAGCCGTTTGTGGTGTGGACCGACCAAAAGAATCATGCTTACCTTCGGTCGGCCAAGCGACTGAACGCCAGGTAAGCCAGGTGGGCCTTATTCTTTACCCAGTTTAACTTACATATCACCTTCCGTCCAGGCGCCCGGAATGGCAAGCCAGACGCTCTTTCCCGGCAATTCTCTCATTCAGAAGCCCCGGATGAGCCCGAGCCCTTCCTGCCACCGGCCTGTGTTGTTGGAGCAGCTATCTGGGAAGTGTAGTCGTTGGTCAGGACGGCCCAACAGACCGAGCCTGATCCAGACTCTATGTCCCCACACGGTTCAGAGACACACCTGTACCTGTACCTGTACACAGGATACTGCATGGGGAACATCAAGCCCCAATTTTAGAGCCAAGAGACTGGATTTGTAAATATAGTAAAACTTTAAAATTTCTTGAATCTCAGAGTAATTATGGACTCAGACATGTTTAGAGCCACATAAAGATGATTACAAAAACCTACCACCAAAAATTCAACCGCTTCTGTATAAAAAGGAGGCAGAAAAACATGTTCAGCAGCTTAGACTACTCTAAGAGTATCCTTAATAAGTCATTCCATGAAAATAAAATGCCCCAAACAAAGCGAATGATCAGAAACAGATGAGCTCAGTTCCATCCATCCATCCATCCATCCATCCATCCATTCATCCATTCATCCATACATCAAATCACAACAACAAACTTCATATTCTAAGGTAAAGACCCTACAATCAAACAGAGAAAACCCAACAGTCAAAACGACCCCCTGTGAGCAGCACTTGGAGACAGTGGGAAGGAAAAACTCCCTTTAACAGGAAGAAACCTCCAGCAGAACCAGGCTCAGGGAGGGGCAGTCATCTGCTGAGGGGGGAGAGTGACAGAGATTAATAATAACTAATGATTAAATACATAGTGCGGTAAAAAGAGGTGAATGGAAAGAAACACTCAGTGCATCATAGGACCCTTCCAGCAGCCTAGGCCTAGCAGGGAGGGTTCAGGGTCACCTGATCCAGCCCTAACTATAAGCTTGATCATAAAGGAAAGTTTTAAGCCTAATCTTAAAAATAGAGAGGGTGTCTGTCTCCTGAATCCAAGCTGGGAGCTGGTTCCACAGAAGAGGGGCCTGAAAGCTGAAGGCTCTGCCTCCCATTCTACTCTTAAGTATCCTAGGAACCACAAGTAAGCCAGCAGTCTGAGAGTGAAGTGCTCTGTTGGGGTGATATGATACTATGAGGTCTTTGAGATAAGATGGGACCTGATTATTCAAGACCTTGTATGTGAGGAGAAGGATTTTAAATTCTATTCTAGAATATGGGAGAAATCTGCTCTCTCTTTCTAGTCCCTGTCAGTACTCTAGCTGCAGCATTTTGGATCAGCTGAAGGCTTTTCAGGGAGCTTTTAGGACAGCCTGATAATAATGAATTACAATAGTCCAGCCTAGAAGTAATAAATGCATGAATTAGCTTTTCAGCATCACTCTGAGAAAGGATGTTTCTAATTTTAGAAATATTGCACAAATGCAAAAAAGCGGTCCTACATATTTGTTTAATATGTGCATTGAAGGACATATCCTGGTCAAACATGACTCCAAGATTTCTCACAGTGTTACTGGAGGCCAAAGTAATGCCATCCAGAGTAAGTATCTGGTTTGACACCATGTTTCTAAGATTTGTGGGGAAGAGCACAGGAGTTCAGGACCTTCAGCATCTTGAAGTGGATTCAGGATAACACAGCCTGAGCAGCCTGTCACTTATGGCTAATGAATCTGAGCGGGAGTTCGATTCTAACAAGCTGATTAATGACTTTTCTCCAAAGTGTGCCAGAAGAAAGTCAGAGCTTTAGTTTTTGTGCGTGTTCGTCATCCCCACCTGCACCCCTTTACTCCATCATGCTTTGCTCTGTATACAAAACACTATACTTTCTTTACTGGGTCCAGGGCTGTCAATAAACATTCTAAGATCAGATCCACTCACAAACTGTGTGCAGCTGCAGATATTAGATACACAACTGCCGGTGCTGAAGGAGAGCGCGATGAAGAGTTTACTCGCTTTATTAGAGAACATACTAAGTGGACAGGTGTCAGCTACACGGTGATAAGTCACATTTATGTGGTTCTTTTTTTAACCTTCTTTAGTTTTACTAATTATTGGATGCCTAGTCCTCAGAGTTCAGATTAGGATGCTGGAGGTTGGACATAAAGCAGGTGTTTGGCTGCTGGTGGACAATCCAGGCCCAGTGTCATCAGTGGGATCCTTCTCACCTTCCGGCACTTACTTCCATTGCTCACTTGAGTTATGTTCAGCTTGTAATCTATTCATTTTATATTGCTATGAGTTACTCAGCATATCTTCAACATGAGTCTTTCAAATGTATTGACATTCAGTGGCCACATCTCTGGCAGTCACTTCCTGTGTGGATGCCCCATAAGCCTCTAGTCTGTCAGTCAGGAGGCCATTGTTCACATCCAGTTTGGGAGCTTTTTGTGTTTTAAACTTTGTTTTGCTTGATTTTCAGTCTCACTTGGTTGAAATATTCTACTTCACAGCATTAATCCTGCACATTGAAAAAATAGAAAGCTTCTCCTGTCCATATGCAAAGAGCTGGGAGTCGCAGCATGACAGCAAAGGACACATTATGCATGATCCGGAGACACAAACCACTTTAAAAAGAATGGGAATGAGTGGGGGCTGCATCGGTGGGAAGGATGGGAATACGCTGCATCTCTGTGTAATGTTTGAGGAAGGAGCATTCAAAGCAGGTCACCTTGAGCTGTGTCTTGAACAGATGGAGAACCAAATCTGGAAGTAATCTCTTGTGAGGTGTCGTATCTGCAGTCTCTCACTTGGAAAATGACACACAAACACAGAAAAGTGAAAAAATCATAGAGTATGGAGGGTGCCTGTGAAATGTGGCTTCTCATTAACACTTTATTTCACAGTTAGCTTTCTGCATTTAAACGCCTGCTGAACAAAAGCCTCCATTCAGCACATGAATTCCTGCAGCCCACAGCTAATGGATCGTAATCTAGATAGGACCCACACAGCAATATTTTGGCCCTACAGTGGTCTGCACAGCAGCATAAAAACTGCTCCGAGCATGGGAAAAGCCCAGTGTATGTCTGACATGTGCCTCAGCATGTGCCCAGGCTCCATGAATCCCGGAGACGAAGAACACTTCAGCACTATCTGCTTTCCTTTTGCATTAGAAGCATTAGATGTTTGTCTGCAGAATAACTGAGCCTCATGCAAGAATTTTCATGCTGTTGTTTGTAAAATCTTACAGTTTTCTCTGAGCTTGGCTCGTCAGCTTGACCGGACTGCTGTGGGTCAGTGATGTTAGCTCAAAGGCGAGGGTTGACGTCCAACAAAAGAGTTATCAGGAGTGAAGGAAGAAAATTCACACTGCACAAATCCAGAAACTGTCAGATATGATAACAAGGACCTGAAACAGTGGGCAACTCTATGAATGCATCTTCAGAGCTGAGCTGCACAGTCACTAAAGGTCTCATAAAAAACTGAAGCTGATCGTTATGAGCAGCACATGAAGACAGGAAGGCCAGAAAAGACATTACAGTCACCATCCTGTACTCAGTGGTTTCAGACCTGCTGGCTGTTGGGGTGGGATGTTGGGGCGGATCACATGCATGTTCACAAGTACAAAAAAAAAGGTCCAGTGATGTACCAGAAGAATGTGAGGTGATGGATGTCTGGACACGCAACATGTCAGTCTGCCGCCTGTTTCATCTCCAGGATCGGGACACCTGTCAAACATTCCTGAAGTCCAAGAGAGGAAAACAAGTCATTTAATTGATGACAGAAAACCCCTTCAAGACACTGAGATTCATTTTATTCCTCTCGTGTAGAACAGCAGACTGAATGTGGTTAATCTCACGTCTGTCGGCCCTGCGTGAGCATTTATTACAGTCAGTAAACTGTGAATTCTGCTTTTTCCACTTTTGTTTTAAAGGAAATGTAATTGCTGCCTTGACGTGTTGCATTTCTGCTTTTAGAGAAATTATGGGAAGGCAGCCAGAGAGGATATTCAGTGACAGTGTCAGCAGCAGAAGAGGACTGCAGGATGATAACGGCTTCTTCATTATTGGTTTAAAAAAGAAATTGCCAGCTTGATTTTTTTAAACAAAACATATTTACTAAAGTAAATCTGCTGTACATGAGCATAAGTTTTAAGAACAACGAACACCATGTATTTTTTCTTAACTTTCTCTTTTATTCATTCTTTCTGAACAAAGAGTTCAAACCTGTGAAAGCAGCAGGCTTCAGCGCTCTGTGCAAACCACAAAGCAGCGAGCCGTGCAGTTTATTCTACAGGCTGAACTCAGACAGGAGAAGAAAAGTCTGCAGAGACACAAACTCAACTTACAGTGGCTTGCAAAAGTATTCATACCCCTTGAACTTTTCCATATTTTGTCACATTACAACCACAAACATAAATATATTTCACTGGAATTTAATGTGAAAGACCAACACAAAGTGGTTACAATTGTGAAGTGGAAAGAAAATTATACATGATTCAAAACATTTTTTACGAATAAAAAACTGAAAAGTGTGGTGTGCAAAAGTATTGAGCCCCCTTTTCTCTGAGTGCAACCAGTTGCATTGAGAAGTTGCCTGATGACTGCTAATGACTAAAAAGAGTCCACCTGTGTGTAATCTAATGTCAGTACAAATACAGCTGCTCCATGACGGCCTCAGAGGTTGGTTAAGAGAATATTGGGGAGTAAACAGCATCATGAAGTCCAAAGAACACAGCAGACAGGTCAGGAAGAAGGTTGTGGAGAAGTTTAAAGCAGGCTTAGGCTATAAAAAGATTTCCCAAGCTTTGAACATCTCACGGAGCACTGTTCAATCCATTATCATGGAAAGAGTACGGCACAACTGTAAACCTACCAAGACGAGGCCGTCCACCTAAACTTACAGGCCGAACAAGGAGAGCACTGATCAGAGATGCAGCCAAGAGGCCCATGGTGACTCTGGACCAAATGCAGAGATCCACAGCTCAGGTGGGGGAATCTGTCCACAGGACAACTATTAGTCGTGCACTGCACAAATGTGGTCTTTATGGAAGAGTGGAAGAAGAAAGTCATTGTTAAAAGGAAACTATAAAAAGTCCTGTTTGCAGTTTGCCAGAAGCCATGTTGGAGACACAGCAAACATGTGGAACAAGGTGCTTTGGTCAGAGGAGACCAAAACTGAACTTTTTGGCCAAAATGCAAAACACTATGTGTGGCTGAGAATTAACACTGCACATCACTCTGAACACACCATCCCCACTGTCAAATATGGTGGTGGCAGCATCATGCTCTGGGGCTGCTTCTCTTCAGCAGGGACAGGGAAGTTGGTCAGAGTTGATGGGAAGATGGATGGAGCCAAATACAGGAAGAAAACCTGCTGGAGTCTGCAAAAGACTTGAGACTGGGGCGGAGGTTCACCTTCCAGCAGGACAACGACCCTAAACATAAAGCAGGGCTACAATGGAACGGTTTCAAACCAAACATATTCATGTGTTAGAACGGCCCAGTCAGAGTCCAGACCTAAACCCAATCCAGAATTTGTGGCAAGATCTGAAAACTGCTGTTCACAAACGCTCTCCATCTAATCTGACTGAGCTTGAGCTGTTTTGCAAAGAAGAATGTGCAAAAATTTCAGTCACTAGATGTTCAAAGCTGGTGGAGACAAACCCTAAAAGACCTGCAGCTGTAACTGCAGCAAAAGGTGGTTCCACAAAGTATTGACTCAGGGGGGCTCAATACTTTAGCACACCACACTTTTCAGTTTTTTATTCGTAAAAAATGTTTTGAATCATGTATAATTTTCTTTCCACTTCACAATTGTAACCACTTTGTGTTGGTCTTTCACATTAAATTCCAGTGAAATATATTTATGTTTGTGGTTGTAATGTAACAAAATATGGAAAAGTTTAAGGGGTATGAATACTTTTACAAGCCACTGTAAGTTGAGTTTGTGTCTCTGCAGACTTTTCTTCTCCTGTCTGAGTTCAGCCTGTAGAATAAACTGCACGGCTCGCTGCTTTGTGAAAATCAAGAAAAATATACTGAAGTTTGACCAGTGATATAAGAGAAAAGCAAAGGGTGGAGAGATGGTGAGATGCACATGGAAGAACTGAAAATGGAGCCAACGAGTTATGCCATCATCATCATCATCATCATCATATCTGCTTGTTCCAGCAGAATCAGCAGCCAAAGATAAAGACATGCAACATTTGACTTTAACAGCTGACCGTATGTCCATCTTTGTTTTAAGCAGCTCGCCCGTCTAAAGTCCTTGATGTACGAATAAATGAAAAAAATTTATGCTGAGTATTTTATTCATCTATTTATTTTTTTCATATTTCTGGCTCCTTCGAGGTTGTGGGGCAGCTTCAGCCCCCAGGCTGGAAAAAGGGAAATAAATTAAACTACATTCTCTCAGTTTCATTCACTGTGTCCTCGTTGCCTCGTTTAAGGCAATATTGCCTAGCATGAGCTTTTGTAAATGGAAATCAGAGAAATATAGATTCTTGGAGCTCTGCTGGATATAAAGCTGATTCATTTCACCAGCCATGCCAATTTATTCCACAAATACATTCATCATATATGCAATATGTGTTCACGCAGTCAATTTTTATTATTCACTGGTGTCCTGCCTGCTTCCTGTGATTTCTCTTACTCTGCACATTCATCAGGACACAAAACTCTGTTAGAAAATATGCACATAAAGTCAGACGGCACTTATGACAAGCAGAAGCTACAGATTACACACTGCACAGTCAGTACAGCCTGCAGCTCAGAAGAGCTTTCAACTGATGTAACAGTGCACTATAAATATTAAGATTTGGGAACAGATCCAAAAAAAAAAAAAATCTAAAACCTTCTGCTTTCCTCTGGTTTTTTTTTCCATGCAACCTCCCTGACCAGAATCCAGAGTCTGAAGCTTCAGCATTGGTACAGCCTTCTCGGACGGTCTGTTAGTCCAATGAAGCCACAGCAGCCATATTATTGGTCAGATAATTGCATTAAAAATGCACCAAAAGGCTCCAACAGCACAAACACAGTTCAGAGGTCCAGTTCAGGGACTCCAGTTAGCTGAGGTGAAGCCAGCAGACAGCTAGCAGCTACAGCCACCTGTGTCACCATCCACCTGTCAGTCAGAGAGGCCACACCCCCAATAGGGCACATTTGAACAGGTGAGTTATAGAACCATTCTTGCGCGTACAGCTGTTATGAAGGGGGAAACTATCCTCAGAGTCCAAAGCAGTTTCTGTATTAGGCTGTGAACATGTTTATTTCTGCTGGAAAATTTTAACATGGGAGTCTATGGGTACTCACTCACTGCTGCCTCTGCTGGACTGAAGAGGAACTGCAGCTTTGGTGCTTCAGTTTTTGGCTCTAATTTTTTAACCCAAGGTTGGACCTCCTAGTATCATATCACCCCAATGTTCTCAGACTGCAGGCTTACTTAGAATAGAATAGCTTTATTGTTATTGACTCACTGTGGCGCCTCTGCTGGACAGCAGAGGAACTGTAGGTTTCAGTACTTCCTTGTTTTTCAGCTTTGAAGGTCACCGCTGAGCTGAAGAAGCACTTTGCTAACCACCAAAAACACAAAACCCCCACAAAGCTTACAAAAAATACACTGTATGTCAGCTGGGATGATTTTTTAATAGCTGAATAGTTCCCAGGAAATATCAAATAGTACTTTTTGCTTTAAACGTCCGTTGCTAATAAAAACATACTATACTGAGTGTATTTTCTCAAATAACACTTTGTGACAGTTCATGCAGTGTTGCTCTTTAAGAGTTAATCCTGTGTGAAAAAGCTGACAGTGAGGAAGGAGTTCTTCAGGGAATAAAAAGACTTCTGGAAGAGTTTGGAGACACTGGATTAAGTTGTGCAGCTGTTTGACTTGTTAAGCTTTTTGAGGAAGCTGGCTCTGTACAGCAACTTTGAAGTAGTTTTGATGGAGAATGAATCTTGTGTATGGACCTGCTGTTTTTATTGGTACTAACTATTTCAAAGCAGTTGCATCTGACATGCAGGGCAGTAGATAATGACTGCATTTTCATTTTGAGGAGCACTCTCCTTTTCAAATGGACAGTTTTTGCAGCATAAGCAGCAGTGGCTGATAAAACGCACATCATTCTGTCCCTGACACAGCAGGAGCAGAAAACTGATTCAGCTTCCTCTGATTCTTTCATCTCTCCCTCCCAACACATGCCTGTTAGACAGAAAATTAAACCCTGAAATTGGATAAAACTACAGAATCACTTCAAAACTCTAAAGATAAAATCTGATAAAGGTATTACACTGATCAGTGAGGGACTCTTTAGAATTACTGCTTTACCTTCATTATTAATTCAAGTGGGACAAGACTGAAATGCTATTTTGTGGCGTGTAGTGAAAAAGTGGTTCTGGATCCAGCTTTGGCTTTCTGAAGGCCTCCAGGTCAGGTTCAAACCAAAGAGCCTGTGACAGATGAAGAGGTCAAAACTTCAGAAATACTCGCAGGACATTTAAGGTCATCATAGGTGGCATTACAGAGTGTTTTAAATAGGATGGGGAGGGCTGTCCCTCCCTATCCCCATGTCTGTGTCTCACACACAAGATCCAGTGAGACACCTTCAAGGATGGGTAGACTTTTGGTCATATAGGTTCAGACCCGTCATTGTCTTTGACAAAGGGGAATGCCCAACAAACAGCAGCAAGGATGCGCTCGGCCCTGACGAAGCAGAGCAACGATTTTTCTAAAAAAGCTTAAGCATCGTGTTACCCAAGCCTCGCTCCACTCACAGCTTATTCATTGGGTTCACTTTAACTCAAGTTTACAGACCTGCTGCTGCTGATACGCTAAAGCTTCTGATACATCTATGAAATGAGAGCAAATGTGCCTCAAGGAAACGTCATTCAACCTGGAAGTCGTAGCAAAAGAGAACTGTTCCTGTCTGAATGGGCTCCAGCTTTGGCCCATTAACTGGAGAAATGCAGCAGAAAGCTGGTGTTCAGTTTTTGCCTCAGAAGAGTAGGCCCACTTCCACAGACACTTCCAAAAATCATTAAAGTATGTTTTCAAGTGTGTGTGGAAGGGGGCCCACGCAACAAATAGACTACAGCAGGCCTAAAGCCACATGACCAAACCCATCTTTGCAGGTGTCTCATTTGACTGTATTTTACTTCATACCTTTACTATTTGAAATATTTTTTTCTAAGGTTTTTATAATGCATCCTTTAATTCAGTGAAAGATGTGCTGAGTGTCACATGTTGATGATGTAGCCAAAAACAACAGTCTTTTAACACTTTAATATTGTCCTCATATGGGAATATAATATAAAGGCAATATTAAATGTGGTCACTTCTCATTTTGCTTCTCTTTCCGACTTCCTCCCGACACACTGGCTGTATTTACTGTGTTTGCTGGGCCGTGAGATTGAATGTGAATATGTAGAGCGCAGACAGATAAACAAATCGACGCACTGAGCAGTCACTCAGCTGAGCAGGAGTGTGGAAATGAAACCATCTCCGATTTCCTACAAAAACCTTTTGTTTCCACTGCAGCTTCAGGAGTTCATTAAGAAGCAAATCTCACTGACTCAGTGACATGCTGAACAAATTACTAAACACAAACCATTATTTTATTATCGGGACATGTTGGGCAAGAGTTCATCATCTATTAAACCAAAGGGGATACCTCAGTGTCACATTTTAATGACCCGGGCACCCCCTTAGCGTCATTGTTCATTGTGCAGGATGATTCAATACATTTGAATAGAAGGGCAGCACGGTGGTGTGGGGTGGTGGTTAGCATCTAGAAGGTCTGGGCTCGATTCCACCTCTCACTGTGTGGAGTTTGCATGTTCTCCCCGTGCCTGCGTGGGTTTCCTCCCACAGTCCAAAGACATGCAGTTACTGGGGTTAGGTTCATTGGTCACTGGAATTGCCCACAGGTGTGGATGGTTGTCTGTCTCTCTGTGTCTCTCCCTGCGACAGGCTGGTGACCTGTACAGGGTGTACCCGCCTCTTGCCCTATGGCAGCTGGGATAGGCTCCAGCCCCCCCGCGACCCTGAACAGGATAAGCAGAAAAGAATGGATCAATAGAAGCTGTGAAACAAACTTTAAGCCATAATACATTTTAAATGGGGGACACCCCACCACCATCCCCTGTACAACTGTTATGAAAGGGGAAATTATCCACAGAGACCAGAACAGTTTTTGTATCACGCTGTAAACATGTTTATTTCTGTGTTCAGCACTGCTGGTATTTGTTTAGACTCTCCCTCTGATTGACCTTTCCAAACTTAATTCATTAGTTTCTTCCTTCAAACCATCAACGTGTTTGTTAGACCCCATTCCTACTACACTGCTCAAAGAAGTCCTTCCATTTATTGATGATTCAATCTTATATATGATCAATCTGTCTTTACTGGTTGGCTATGCACCACAAGCTTTTAAGGTTGCAGGAATCAAACATTATTTAAAAAGCCATCAGTGACCCAGCTGTCTTGGCTAATTATAGGCCAATCTCCAACCTTCCTTTTCTCTCAAAGATTCTTGAAAGAGTAGTTGTAAAACAGCTCACTGACCCCAAGTCCTTAAGTAATAACCTCCCGCTTTATATTCACAACTAGAAAATAAGCCAGGTCTGTTCATAACAGAGGCGATTGCTCTAAGACTGCAAGGGAAGCTCAGCTTCCCCTAAAATGTCAAAAAATAAGTGGTCAGATATATACTGTTGTGTGTACATGTCATTGACTAAATATGCGCAACAACGCGCTCAACTTTTGTTCAGAATCAGCTTCTTATCACTGGTAACGACACGGCTTTCCTCTCACTCATTCCCGCAGCTTCTCAGCGCTTTAAACAGTGTGGACGCTGAGCGTCCACAGAGTTCATAAGCGAAGCAAAGAAAGCAGTGAAACGAGACGAGTCATTGGATAAATGCTGGGCTTTGTCCCGCCCATCGGACGCTCAGCGTCTCTGGGGGTCTATGGGGCAGTGGGCTGGCCTCGGCTGGCCCGGACGCTCAGCTTCTGCATGATGATTGGATGATCTGTCTGAGGCTGAATCCCTTTTTGATTGACAGCGCAATGAGCGAATCAGCGATCTTTTGGTGTAAACATCCGTGGGAGCATTTGTTTTGAGTTGAACCGGAGACTTTCCTAATCCACTTAGCGGCATTTTCTTTGTTAAAAACGACTAGTGAAAAAAAACAAAAAACGACTAGCGACAAATCGAGCTTCTATTTCTGGTGGGGGGTTTTTTTTGTAGCTGCTTGTGTTTGGAGACTGACTTCTATCATTCTTTCTGACTTCTATCGCAGTTTCTGTCCAGCGAGTGCTGCTGTATAAATAAACTGACACATTTTATGGTGTAGGCCGAAATTGAGCTTCCCCTCCTTGAAAGACCAGCATCCGCCACTGGTTCATATAGATATCCAGGTGTTTACCTAGATAACCTATTCAAGTGGGAAATTCATGTTAACAAGTTGTGCTGTTGTCTGCAACAGAAATTATATTTCTTTCGCAGAGTAAGAGTCTTTGGGGTGAATCAGAAACGTATGTTTTTATTCTATCAGGCCGTATTGGAAAGCATCATCAGGTTTGGAAGGTCAGCGTGGTACGGCAATCTCTCCGTGCAATTAAAAACCAAACTCAATTTAAAATCCTTCTCCTCACCTACAAGGTCTTGAATAATCAGGCCCCATCTTATCTCAAAGACCTTATAATCCCATATCACCCCAATAGAGCACTTCACTCTCAGACTGCTGGCTTACGTGTGGTTCCTAGGATACTTAAGAGTAGAATGGGAGGCAGAGCCTTCAGCTTTCAGGTCCCTGTTTATCAGTCATCTGTCTCTCCCTCCTCAGCAGATGACCCCCCCTCCCTGAGCCTGGTTCTGCTGGAGGTTTCTTCCTGTTAAAGGGAGTTTTTCCTTCCCACTGTCACCAAGTGCTGCTCATAGGGGGTCGTTTGGACTGTTGGGTTTTCTCTGTATTATTGTAGGGTCTTTACCCACAATACAAAGCGCCTTGAGGTGACTGTTTGTTGTGATTTGGTGCTATATAAATAAAAATGAACTGAACTGAATTGCTGTAAAGTTGGACATTTTAACATGGGAGACTGTGGGGACTGACTCACAGCTGGAGTCTTTAGTGGACATTAGAGGAACTGCAGGATTTGGCACTTGCTGGAAAGAGTGAAGTATTCAGTTTCTGAAAGACTGAGTGTGCTAATGTACCAACTGGTGCGTGACATTAAATCTTTAAAATAGTTAATATTTGCTGAGCCACTGGCTGTTATGGAAATGGAGTCCTTTGAAAGAGGGACTAATAAACCTCTTAAAACAGGGGTGTCCAAACTTGCGGCCCGCGGGCCGCTTCCGGCCCTGCCCCCTTCTGGTCCGCGAATTGATGTAAAAAAATAACATACAATTTAGCCCTTTAAGTTACTTTTTTGACATTTCACTTAACCCTCTTAGTTGGAGGAGAAGGCGAAATGTCCAAAAAGTAACTTAAAGGGCCAAATTGTATGTTATTTTTTACATCAATTCACGGACTGGAAGTTGGGGGCGGGGCCGGAAGCAGCCCGTGGGCCGAGTTTGGGCACCCCTGTCTTAAAACAAAGGTACAAATGCAGACAGAAGAATTCAAAAACAAGAGTGGCCAGTTTTAATATACATTTTCTAAATAACTGCTGCTTGATTTAACCTAATAGGACAGGACACAGTGGTAGACATTATGAAGAGCCTAATTGGACTGCCAGTGAGAAAGAATATATATTATTATATATCACGTCAGGGTTTCCACAGGTTAGACACCATGCACTTCTATTTCTGAGCAGAAATGTCAGCGCTGTTATATAACGGGACTCAATTAGAGTTGTGGTCATCGCACTTTGTGCTCTGAGGGCATTTACGTCAAAACCATAATCTCTATCACAATGACAGGCACGCTGGGTGAAGTGGGGGGAGTTTACAGATATAAAGCTGACAAGCCAGTTCAGGTTTTGGACCCAAATGAAAAAATGCAGGCGTAGGCAAAATGTAGAGGAAAGTGAAACCTTTTTTATCACTGATCAAATACAGTGATCCCTGACCTATCGCGGGGGTTACCTTCCAGACAGGCGAAAATCCGCGAAGTGGCGGCGTTATATTTATTTTATTATTTATATATATTTTAAGGCGTTATAAACTTTTCCCACTCTCGTATTAACCTAAACACTTCATATGCTCTTAAACACGAACATTTCACAGAAACACAACACAACAGAGCTACACTATGCGCAGAGATCAGACGTGAAGTGGACAGGGAGAGATGCTGAATGTTTGGGCACGGTGCAGAGGCGACGGTCACTGAGCCAATCGGCGCCCAGGATACAGAACACAGTGCTGTGGTTGGTCGCCTTCCATTCCATCAGCCAATAGTGTGGCGTGTACAATCTCATGCTGGCAAACTTGCGCAAGCGGTAGTGGCGTACAGTACTGCGTTTCTACTGTGTACAGTACGGTATTCATCCGCTGATGAAAAATGAAAACTCGCGATACAGAATTAGTTATATTAAAAAAGTGAACTGCGGTATAGCGAGGCACCAAAACCCAAAAAGTTTAGAAATCCACAAAAGGGACACAATCCTGATTAGACACAGGTGAAACTACTGAGGGCAGACAAGACACAGGTGGACACTGAAGACAGTGAAAAGAAAAGCAAATAACAGGAAAACTAATATAAAGAGAGGCAAAGACAAGGGAAACACAGGAGACACCAAAAAATGTGACTGAAACAGAATAAAACTCTGAACCCAGGACCACGACAGAAACCATCCCATTTCTTCAGAATAAATCTCACTGTAGTGTGAATAATCTGGGGGCAAAACAAGTCATGCATAAAATACAAACTGTGAATGTGTAAAGGCTGTAAAATACATTAAAAACACAGCTGAAGTCAGATATAAGCCAAGCATCGCGATTCATTTATATCAGGTGTTTGGTTCTCTTCTCTATTTAAAACTACAGCTTCTGTCTCTGTTGCTTTTTGTGTTTTCCTTCTCTCTGCTTTGTTTCACTCATTTGTCCTTTTGCTTTAAAACGGTTTAACTGAGGATGAAAGTTTAATAGCCCATTTAAAGAAACTGGGTCATCGCAGCAGAAAATAATGGGATAGAACAAGAAACAAGATCAGACAGATTTCCTTTCTTTGTGCCGCACAGAGTAAAATCCGAGGTAGGACCAGAGAACAGAGCTTTCAGATATTTGTAGATATGTGGTGGTGTGACAGTGTGGGTTTGTCGCTCAGCCATTAATGGAAACTGCTGACAGTGCTGCTGTCAATGCAGGATGTTCATTTAATGCGGAGTAATGTGTGCATGACGTATGGCTCTTGAAGCGTCATATAGTGGAAGCACTGACATTTTCATTATCTGAACTCTCCCTTAAAGCACTACTTACACATCCTATGAAAGTGTCTCACTGAGATGGAGATGAGCGCTCTCTCATGCTCCTGTGCTGAGGACCTACAGCTGGAAGGAGGTCTGCTTCGCTTCGCATAAAAAGCGGAGGCAGCAGGTAAAAGTAAGTCTGTCTGTGTCTGAGTGCAAAAAATTAAAGCTAATCACATCCCAACATCGGCTTTCTGCTCAACACAAACTTCTCATATTTAAAAGCTGAGAGGGTTGCCACAAAAAGACCAAAAACATGACCCAGCCTCATCCATTACAGCCGTGAATCTCAACTGGTGGCCCGCGGGCCATATCCAGCCCACCAGAGATTTCCAACCAGCCCCCTGAATATTACTGAAATCAAGACTAGCCTAGTGAGGAGGGAAAAATATGAAGAGCTCAGATGCAAAAGCCGCTAAACGCCACCTCAGTCAAAAATGAGATAACGATATTTACAGGATCCTTTTCACACGTCTCATACACCAATCAATCATGTTTCATCGTAACCAGTTAAATACCCATCTCTGACTAGTCTGAATTAACCGTGTGTTGGATTGTTACTGGCTGCTGAGCATACTCCCCGGCCTGCGCGGGGCTCACACGGTCTGCTCGAGGGGGGACCGGACAACAGTGCAAATCGGGTGGGTGGGCGGCCCGACGCCATACATTATATCCATAATGAGCACAACTGCACATAACAAACATTAACTGAGAAGTGCACGACTTGCACATCACATCACTAAAAATAGCATAAATTTAAAAGAAAATTTAATATATATAATGATAATATATTACTTAGGATATAATATTAATTTTATTTTATGTTACGAGAGTGTCTGTCCCTCACACTGTCTGCCAAGAAAAATTCTGGCCCTTGGACAAATGTAGTTGATGACCCCTGTATTACAGGTTTAATATTACTCAATGTTAATGCTAACAGCAGTGCCAACAAGAATATCATAAAGAAATAACTGAACACCTCATACTGTCAGGGTTTTTTTGACTAATCCCATCCAGAGGTGCCTGAGAAGGTGACCTTGAACAGGAGCTCAGCTGATTGATTTTTATGGACCTGTTCCCTGAATGTGTTGATCAGACTTTGTACATGCATAGTGTGTGTGTGTGTGTGTGTGTGTGTGTGTGTGCGTGTGTGTGTGTGTGTGTGTGTGTGTGTGTATGTGTGTGTGTGTGTTTCTAGGTTCAAGCACTGCTTCACTCCCCCAAATCAAATCATCAACCAAATCATCTGAGGCAACACTGAGAGTTTAAAACAGTCCAGAGTCTCTCCGCTCCAATAAATGTTGAGTGTGGCTGTTACAGCTGTTACAATAAAGTTTAACTCGCAAACTTCCATGAACAAGAGGATTTAGGAGGTTTAGCCAAGTTAGAAGTTAGCAGGAAGTTAGCTTACTGGTTTCCATCGAAAGATGATAAACCATCTTCCGACTGAAGTGAAACACTAAATTGTAGAGCTCTTCTAGACCTTTGGACATAACTGAAGACAGAAAACAGCAGCGATGACTGGAGGGTTCGTGTCATATAACGATGTGCTAGCTGGTGACTAGCTACAGAGTTGTGGTTAGGCTCAGATGAACACATGAGCACAGGGATGATGGAGGATGAGGGTTAAATTGCTTTCAGTAAAGTTCACGTTGAGAGTCCTTGATGGGCCGAGACAAAAATGCCATCATGTGGCAGGAAGAAGAAGCTGAAAACTTGGTGTTGGCTCTCACTGCAGTATCGTTTCACTTCTTGTTCCTGTTAAGGAGAACAGTGGTTGCGTGGCTTAATCTGTGTAGCTTGATTAATCTAGATAATGACTTATTTCATGGTGTAATCTTTATGTGCTTTATCCAAAGCACTCTCTGCCGAATCATCTGTAAATTATATTCACATTGTTTTTTTAAGCTGTCCAAATTCAGGGGCTGTATCCTTCGAAGGAGTCGGTCTACATAGTCCGTCGAAGCCCACAAAGACCTCGAAGGCCGGAAGTGAGCGGCTGTGAAATTGGATCTTAATTGGTAGCTCTTGTTGCCTAGCAACATGACAGTGCGAAGCATTGCCGTGGAAAAGGCGGCATTAACATGGAGCCTGAACTCTTTTTTGTGGTTTATTTGATGCCAGCTTTAATTCAAAATAAGCTGTTAAACACGTATAACACACTTCAACATCAAGGAATAAAGACGCGCTAATGATTCATGTCCAAATATAGGGTCTTTATTTTACAATATAACATATTTTACAATATGTTACAATATGTTTGTTGTGATTTGGCATTACATAAATAAAATTGTATTTAACTGAAATTGAAAATGAATTGAAAACAGACCAAACTTCAGTCTGAGATGATCCACTCACAGTAGGAGGTTAGTCATTAAAATGCTGCTGGTGGCTTGGATAAAAGTCCTGCTCCTCAGCTTCGTGTCCACACCAATTATTTTTTAACATGTTCAAAAACACTGCTCAAAAAAATTAAAGGAAAACTTTGAAAACACATCAGATCTCAATGAGAAAAAAAATCCTGCTGGATATCTGTCCTGATATAGACTGGGTAATGTGTGAGGAATTAAACGATGCCACATTGTTTGATGGAATTTAAAATTATCAACCTACAGAGGCTGAATACAAAGACACCCTAAAAACCAAAGTGAAAAAAGGTTGCAGCACACTGGAACATTTTGCTGAATAGTTTTGAATGGCCCCCCACATGTTTGTATGCATGGTGTCCTGGGGGACCTCCTCCCAGATCTGGACCAGAGCGTCACTGAGCTCCTGGACAGTCTGAGCTGCAACCTGGAGGCATTGGATGGACTGAAATTTCTATCGGATTTAGGTCCTCCATGCTCTGAGACTGTGCTGGGAGACACAGCAAACCTTCAGGCAATGGCACGTATTGATGTGCCATCTTGGAGGAGTTGGACTACCTGTGCAGCCTCTGTAGGGTCCAGGTATGACCTCATGCTACCAGCAGTGACTCTGACCCTAGCCAAATGAAGAACTAGTGAAAAACAGTCAGAAAAGATGAGGAGGGAAAAATGTGAGTGTCCTCCACCTGTAACACCATTCCTGTTTGGGGGGTGTCTCATTGTTGCCCCTCTAGTGCACCTGTTGGTAATTTGATGAACACCAAAGCAGCTGAAACTGATTAACACCCTTTCTGATACTTACTGACCTCATCAGTATCACAGAGGTTTACTGACTGATGCTGAACTCTGATTAAAAGGTGTTCCTTTATTTTTTTGAGGAGTGTATTTGGTGTCCAGGACACTGTCAGCCCATGGCTGTGCTGATAAGCTGGACAATGACCACTGAAAACAAAGAACAAAAGCAGAGACAAAGATCTGCAGCACATTAAAAAGACGAGAGCTTCATTCAGCACAGGAAACACCCGGACAACAAAGTCGATATGTCAACATTTAACAAACGGATGCTCAGCTGATACTCATCAGAAGACGACGTCCCGGCTGGAATAAAAATGTTGTCAGATGCACTGATATGTGTGACTGAATGCCTGGTGGATGGGATGAGCTACAAAGTTGTTCTCCTTGCTTGATGCCCAGTGTGTGAACAGTCTTCAGCTGTTTGGCCTCAGGACTGCCTCAGGATGGATGAAGCCCAACAAAGCATAGCGTGGTTCTCTGAAAGAGGCAGTAGGCTGCCTTCTACCTGCATAAATCAAGTTCTGATAAAGGTTTTCATAATTCTGCAGGTTCAAGTATTTGGATAAAGTGTATATATATTAAATAGAAACAGGTACAACAAACTTAGAAAGCAACACTTGTTATCTTAATAATTAATTAATATTAAGATAAATATTAGTGTCTGATTTAATGCAGCCAATATTAAGATTTGGAAGGGGACTGGAGCCATTGACCGGATTGACCGTTTTTTCTTCAGGCCGCACTCTTCAGTCCTCAAGCCAGAACCTCCTGAGGGTCCCTAAGACCCGGTTTAAAACCCGGGGTGACCGGTCCTTTCAAGTAGTAGCTCCCAGGCTGTGGAATGCCCTGCCGTTGTCTCTCCGTATGACCGAATCTGTTGATTCTTTTAAAAAGCAGCTCAAGACACTTTTATTCAGACAAGCTTTTAGTTAAATGTCTTACTTTGTCTTATCGGCTATTGTTATTTATTTTACTTGCACATTGTAAAGCACTTTGTGATTTTATCTGTGAAAGGTGCTATATAAATAAAGTTTTACTTACTTACTTTTAAATATCTACTTAAGGCAAATTTTGAACCCATGAAATTATGTGTATTTGAATGTATTAAAAGGAGAGTAAGAGACACGGAAATGTGAATACAGAGGTGAGAAAGTGGGAGATGAAATGTGCACGAGAGAGACGAAGAGCGAGATGTGAGTGTGAAGAAGTCAGTGCCAGTAAGTGGATGTTGCTCTGCAGCCAAGAACCCGTTTAATACATAATGCTGCAGAAGTAGCTCTCCTCATCCATCATCTGCACACACACACACACACACACACACACACACACACACACACACACACACACACACACACACACACACACTAAATTATACACCACAGATGCCCTTATGATCACAAAACAGGAGCCCTGTCACAGACACTGAAATTACTGACACACACACACACATACACACAGTGAAGAAGAGGAGTGTGCCCGGCTGGCAGTGCAGGCTTCCATCTCCAGAGCTGATGAGCTGAGGTGAAAGCTGCTCTGTCAGAGCTGGCAGGAGGACGAGACTCAACACCTGAACTGTCAGAACAAAATATCGAGCAGTGTCTTCACAGTCGCCGCCTCACTTCCTGTGTTACACTCCACAGTTTGATTCATCACCCATCCTGTTTTTATGTATATAAACGCCACTGAACATTAATATAGTCAAATTCATTACTTGCAATTTTTTTTAATGGACAATGACAATATAACATAAACCACAGCACACACTACAACATTTAAAGCTCAAATAAATGCCATAAACCAGCTTTCCACAGCTTTAGGAGTGTTTATGGGAATTTCTGACCGTTCTTCCAGAAGCTCATCTGTGAGGTCAGACACTGATGTTGGAGAGAAGGCCTGGCTCACAGTCTCCGCTCTAATTCATCCCAAAGGTGTTCTATCAGGCTGAGGTCAGGACTCTGTGCAGGCCAGTCAAGTTCTTCCACACCAAACTGGCTCATCCATGTCTTTATGGAGCTGCTTTGTTCACTGGTGTGCAGTCATGTTGGAGCAGGAAGGGGCCATCCCCAAACTGTTCCACAGAGTTGGAGCATCAAATTGGCCCAAATGTCTTGGTATGCTGAAGCATTAAGACTTCCTGTCACTGGAACTAAGGGGCCGAGCCTGAAAAACACCCCCACACCATAACCCCACCACCAAATTTTACACTTGGCACAATGCAGTCAGACAGGTACTGTTCCCCTGGCAACCTCCAAACCCAGACTCCTCCCTCTGATTGGCAGATGGAGAAGTGTGATTCATCCCTCCAGAGAACACGTCTCCACTGCTCTAGAGTCCAGTGGCGGCGTGCTTTACACCACTGCATCAACACTTTACACCACTGCATCAACACTTTACACCACTGCATCAACACTTTGCATTGAGCTTGGTGATGGAAGGCTTGGATGCAGCTGCCATGGAAACCCATCCATGAAGCTCTCACTGTTCTTGAGCTGATCTGAAGGTCACATGAAGGTTGGAGGTCTGTAGTGACTGACTCTGCAGAAAGTTGGTGACCTCTGTGCACTTTGACCCTCAGCATCCACTGACCCCACTCTGTGATTTTACGTGGCCTACCACTTCATGGCTGAGCTGCTGTCATTCCCAATCTCTTCCACTTTGTTATAATCCCACTAACAGCTGACTGTGGAATATTTAGCAGTGAGGAAATTTCAGGACTGGACTTGTGCTTTTACCAGTATAGTGTATGTGTATAAGCTGGATGACATGGTGGTAGTACTGAAGCCACTTGGCTGGTGACCACAACGACCTCCCAGAAGAAGAGGCAGTCATCATGACCAAATTCAGATCTCCAGCAATGAGTGTCAGGCATGAAGAGCAGGACAGCAACCAAACCTGACATGATCCACACCTACTGGTTAAAACCCAAATAAATGAGTGCTGACCCGGACAATCTGATCACAAAGGATTTTGGATCGGGGTCTGAGTCTAATAAGTAAAGACAGCACCTCAAACCTGCATTCTGTCTAATGTCCAGCAGGGGGTGACTTCTTTGAAGTCTGATTGTATAGAAGTCTATTGTCATGTAACACTGTGTGTGGCAGGCAGGGTTGGACCCAAATTACAGCACTCCAGAAGTAGGACTTGCCTAAATACTTAGTTTATTTACAGGCGACGTCTGACGAACACAATACAGAAGTTCGGGAGCCAAAAAACAGAGAATACTCACTAAAAGGCTAACCTTCAGTGAGTATTCTCTGTTAGAAAACAACACTTCCAGTTTTCAGGAAACCAGGGAAAACAGAAACTCGCACACACAGCGGACAGGGTGCCTAAGACGACAACACGACACGGAGCAGAAGAAACAGGCACAAACGCACAAGAGATAATGAGGGAAGTGGAGACAGCTGGGAGAACTGTAAACATGTGGGGTCCCTCAGTTTCTCTGTCAGACCCGCCCATTGCCCTGCTTTAAAAAAAAAACTAAGATTCACTAATGAATGAATAACATGCCTATGCTCAGCTTTTGTCCTTGGACAATGGATACAGCCCCTAATGGTTCTATTACCTCTGGGACCACTTTGGACTTCACTTCCACATCTGTTCCAGTTGTTCTCAATCGTCTGGTGCTGTAATATTACTGACATTACTACACACACACACACACACACACACACACACACACACACACACACACACACACACACACACACACACACACACACACACACCATCATATGCTGCATAAAATGTAAAAAAGTACAAAAAAAAGAGTGATGCTCAAGCTGAGGGTCAGCCAACCCCAAACAAGCAGACGCAGCCTGATTTCTTTAAAAGGTAAGTACAGCAGAGATGAACAGGCTCATACATACTAACGTGTAATTCTGTTGCTTTAATAATGGCTACTTACAGTCACACTAATTACTGACTGCTTGGCAGGTAGTCCACAGTATGTATGGTTTCACTTTTATCACTTTTCAGGAAGCATATTATAACAGACTGAGGATGCCAGACTCCACACCCACCC
Organism: Archocentrus centrarchus; assembly: GCF_007364275.1. Taxonomy (NCBI): domain Eukaryota; kingdom Metazoa; phylum Chordata; class Actinopteri; order Cichliformes; family Cichlidae; genus Archocentrus; species Archocentrus centrarchus. Next base: position 1,705,871 of record NW_022060260.1, read on the forward strand.
CAGTGAAGCTCCCTGTGCCTCTGACTTTCCAGCATTTTTCAGGGGAAGCACAGTTTAGACGGTCCACTATCAGTGCTAGTCAGCTGCTAACTGGTCCCACTGGGCCATGAGGGAAACCTCAAAGACTCCACAGAGAGACACACAGACTGAGAACTAGAGGCAGACTAACCATCGTTTGTTAAAGGAACTCTCACATGACAGCAGCAAAACATGCAGCAGCACACATCATGCATTTGCAGATATGGAAGCAGATGACTGAAGTAATTAGAGTGCTTACAAACAGCCAGTCAAGATATTCAGTGAGAGATGGAGGCTTTTTTGGAGAGCAGTACAGCAGCAGTGCACTTTGTGAAGAGCGATAGAAACCAAAACAAGTGAACCTCAGGCGACTTTCAGGTAGCATTATTTCTAGAAGCAAAATAACCAGTGTGGGTTTTAAATGGTTATTTACCGAATGTCATTAACATCTCACGAGTGCGCCGCAGTCTGCATGTTGTGCCCAGGAAGCATGAAGTGATGAAGTGTAAATGGGGTCTGAATGTGCTGCTCAATCAGAGTAGTACAAACTTATCTGCACAGAATCACACACACAGGAAGAGCTTCATGTTTCCTATTATCTGAAGTATATGAACCCAGCCACTTGAAACACATTTTTGTTATTAGCTTTCAACACTGAGTGACCTTCTTTTTTAGACCGTGTGCATTTTAACCATGTGCAGGCTGTGAGATGTGTGAATGCATTTTCTGCTTGTTTGGAGGCCACTCTTTCTGTATGCAGCTGGCTGTCTCTGTAGAGATGAATGGACATGGACAATATAAGCAGATTAGTGGGCCTGCTCCCTTTGGACAACACGTTATTAGCAGAGGAGGGAGGTTTTCTCTCACAGAGGACTTTATTCAACCTAGCTACATGCCTTTTATTCCCCTGAGAAACTCAAATGTTCATCTGTCACATGTCCAATTAAATTTGCTTTGTTCTGGCTCCACGTGCTCATAGAGCAGAGCTGGCGTCATTACACAAAGTTTAAAATGCAGCTGTGTGCACTCATTCTTAATTTGGGGGTATATCAACAATATTGCATCGATGATAATTGAGCTCCACAGACAATGTTAAGCTAAAAAAAAATAAAGCCATATACTTCACATGCCAGGATGTCTCATTTTCCCATCGACAGTAAAGAGAGCGCGGAGCCAAAACAGCATTCTGCTGTCAGAGTACTTAATTACTGCTTTCTATCGTTCACTCACAGACTCACTGACGAGCCGAGGACAAACACAGCGGATTTCTGTTTTCTCTGGCAAAAAAAGGACATGATGAATATTGCTTTCACATTGTGCTTGATTTTTTTGTTTTTCCTTGCAGCAATTTGTAGCAACTGCTAAAGATATTCTTCTGTTAAAGTTATGGTTTGTCCGCTAAAGAGCGTTTATGCTTTCTGGTTAGCATCTCGGAGGGTGAGGAAGGCTAATAACCAGTGTGACGAAGACGTGTTTCTTTACTTGTTTAGAATGATTTGCATTTCTGTTCTAGGTATTACCAGATGTTTTCTGGGCACATATGCACTTAACACTTAAAACATACTTACTTATGAGAACTCTTAAATATTTACTGATTATTTATTGAACATTTTAATGATTTGTGTGGTTCTGTCTTCCAGGCACTTGAGCAGCTATTCAGTGTGTTGCAGGCAGATGCTGTAAGATAAAGAGACGGAGTTAGCCACAAATGTAACTGATCATATGTGGTTAAGAAAAGTGTGGGATTTGTAGGGGTATATGGTTTTAGTGTGGATATGGGGTTTATGGATATTGTTGGGTGATTGTTTTAATCATAAATGATAATATATGAATGGCTACATGTTTTAATTGCCTTTTTGGAAATTGTGCACTCGTACCAGACTGTTAGTAAAGTGTGGCTCATTGGCAGCAGGATATAACGAGCTGCTAATTACCCAACAGGGCCATTTCTTTGGTTTGTGTTGCTGGTACGGGCCACTACCGCTCCACAAAGCAGATGAGTTAAGCTTTGTAAATTAAAGCCTTGCTCAATGGTCATCAGTGGTCATCAATAACAGAGCCACTGAAGCTGCAGTTCCTCTGCAGTCCAGCAGAGGCAGCAGTGAGTCAGTCCCCATAGACTCCCATGTTAAATCTTTCCAGCAGAAATAAACATGTTTACAGCTGATACAGAAACTGCTTTGGTCTCTGTGGATAATTTCTCCCTTCATAACAGCTGTATGGGGGTGGGGGTGGGGTTTATAACTCACCTGTTTAAATTGGATTAAGGCTTAAAGTGTGCATTATTGGGGGCGTGGCCTCTCTGACTGACAGGTGAATGGTGACACAGGCGGCTGTAGCTGCTAGCTGTCTGCTAGGCTTCACCTCAGCTAGCTGGAGTCCCTGAACTGAACCTCTGGACCGTGTTTGTGCTGTTGGAGCCTTTTGGAGCATTTTTAATGCGATTATCTGACCAGTAATATGTGTTGATTTTAGGAAGCAACAATCATCCTATCCCACTTTCATTGATGGTGAGCTGATACCCTGGGGTTGTGCTTGACCAGAGATTGAAATGGGACTCCTGGACTGACTGCCTAGGCACAAAAAAGAGAAAATATTTTTTATATAAACTTTATTTATCTAACCAATCATATGGCTGCTGCACAGTTCATTGTACTAACAGACCGTCCAAAAAGGCGGAGCTCCAGTTTTGCTGAGTGAGATTCTGGGATTTTATTTGGATGTTACTGAGCACTGATTAGCAGGTATCTGTGTGTGTGATGCTCTCATACAGTCTGAGCATTCAACCCTCTCGTCCACGTGTGGTCACTTCTAGCTCTGAGAGAATAACATGGTGGACACAAGGTTAACGTTGAGTCCGGAAACCAGTGGCATCATGGTGGCTTCTTCCATATTTATATATACAGTCTCAGCTTCAGTCGTCACATCTTTGGAGTAGTGAAAAGTGAAAAATTGAGTTTCCAAGCAAGCAAACTGTTTTTAGCCCAGCACTTGATTTCTTAGTATGGATATTAAAGTTTTCCCTAAATCTAACCAAAGTGTTTTAGCAGCCTACACCAAACTACACATCCTTCATAAGCATATTACTCTGCACTTTCTATATTGTTGTGGATTCACATTAATTCCTGACATCCCAAGAGTAATTTTTAGCATCTTTATCTTTGTGTTATAAAAGCAGGGTTATAAAACCTCTTTGTTTTATGCCAAAAAGCCCTTTTCACACACTGATGTCAAAACTTTCTGTTACTAAAGACGGCAAGAGTGAAGGAGGCTGAGATTTCTACGGGAGAGTGCTGTAATTGCAGCACTTTAGAGCTGCACTGAGATGCTGCAATAAAGAGCATTGTGGCTAATTCATGCTACACACACACACACACACATGCACGCACGCACACACACACACACACCAATTTTATTACTCTCTGGGAGAATGAGTCAGTCTGGCCAGGAGAGAAAAGAGAAGACGTAAACAAATAAATGACAAAGCGATGGAGGGATTGATAATGGCCAGATTGGAGGACGAAGAGGAGGAGGAGGAGGAGGTGGTGAAGAAAGAGACGATGAGGATGGAAAGAAGTACAGTCTTTGATAGCGGACATGTGGAGGAGGGCTGTCTGTCCTGCCAGGTTTGATTCCTACTGTTCCTGCATGGCTTCAGAGTCAGCAGGATGAAATGAAGTGAGCGGGGGAGGAAGAAGAGCGAGAAATTAGGGAGTGGAAGAGGAAGGTGGAAAGGTTAGAGCTGTAATTAACCTTCAGAGTCAGCAGCGCTGCGGAATAAACAGACAAACTTTGTGTAGCATTGCAACTTTGTTTAACCTTGTTGACATTTTAAATCAGACGTTGCTGCAGGTGAGAAGTTTTAGATTTATGTTTTTATATTTGAGTTACAGATTACTAATTTGATATTAATTAATTAATGACACATAACTTGTGTCATGTGCATTTGAAGGTGAAGCAGCTGTCTGTCCCTATGCACAGCTCCTCTGCTCCCTAAGAGCATCCACAAACTCTTAGTGGTCTCAGCCTCCTTCTTGCATGCTCACTCAGTCGTTGAGGACAGTCTGTTCTCGGCAGATTTACAGCTCTGTCAAACTCTCCACATAAATGATTAACTGGACAGGGAAATGTTCTTGAGTCATCCACATCTTGGGCTTTTCTCTCACCTTTTAGCAGAGTTGCTCAGAGTCTTCCTTTGTTTTTCCACTAATGCCTCAACAGGACATTGACACTGATATAGCTCTGGATCTATGGGTGCTTTATCTATCTGGAAAACATTTATGAACAGATATGAATAATATAAATATGCAGGAGCTATAGATGACTTTTGGTACTATTTGCAGTCTGACTCTATCAACCAAGCGAGTGATGAGCAAACTTTGGGTAAATGTAGATGATCATCTTCAAATCATCAGCTATCATCTAACAACAATTTCAATTTAAAAATAAAAAATATATATTTTGGACCTTTTTTGCCAGTTTAGTAGTGAAGAGTAAACAGGAAAGAAGGGGAGACATGCAGCAAAAGGCCACACATAAGACTTGAACCCAGGCTGCTGTATTTCAGCTGTAAGGAATACAGCTGCTCGCTCAACCAGCGAGTTAAAGTGGGATTCCGAGTCCGAGCGGCCCATAGTAGCTTAGCCGCCGTTAGCAGATCCCGAGCAGCAGGGAAAACAGGCCGGCTGGGTGACTGTGAGGAGGAAGCGTAGTCCTAAGCAGAAGCCGGGTACACCACCAACCTGTTCACGTCTCTAACCATTTTTCCCCACTCGGCGACACACCAATAACTCTGGTTATTGGGGACTCTATTTTGAGAAACGTGAAGCTAGAGACACCGGCGACCATAGTCAAATGTCTTCCAGGGGCCAGAGCAGGCGACATTCATGGAAATTTGAAACTGCTGGCTAAGGCTAATCGTAGATTTGGTAAGATCGTTATTCACGTCGGCAGTAATGACACCTGGTTACGCCAATCGGAGGTCACTAAAATTAATATTGACTCGGTGTGTCTCTGGGCCCCTCCCCAATCAGACCAGGAGTGACATGTTTAGCCGCATGTTCTCCTTGAATCGCTGGCTGTCTGAGTGGTGTCCAAAAAACAACGTGGGCTTCATAGATAATTGGGAAAGTTTGAGGGGAAAACCTGGTCTTGTTAGGAGAGATGGCATCCATCCCACTTTGGATGGAGCAGCTCTCACTTCTAGAAATCTGGCCAAATTTATTAACCCTCCTCAAACCTGACCACCCAGGGTTGAGACCAGGAAGCAGAGCTGCAGTCTTACACGCCTCTCTGCAGCTTCTCTCCAGTGTTGCCAGATCTCGTGACAGAAACAAGCAACCAGCTCGATGAAAACAAGCCCAAAAGAAGCCAAACTGGCAACCCACAACATTATGTAAAACTGAGGCCGCTTTTAAACAGTATAGCTCTATAGTAGTATAGCTCACTTCTTTGTTTTATCTCATTGTGTTTTGGAGCAGTAAAACCCATGGTTCTTAGCCTCATAGAAGAGAAGGTTGTACAGTTTTTTTTGTGTGTGTGCTTCTCTGTATTAGCATGTTAAGCTAAATCAGCATGGCGAGCGCATTTTTCACACTTGCAAAATCTGCAGAATGCCTTTGGTACGTCTCCCATTAGGACCCCAGCTACTTTCAGAGGTGTATGCGGACACATTTTTTTTTTGGGGGGGGGGACAATAGGAGGTGAGGTGAAGGAGCACAGGGGTGCCTAATCAGCGCCGTTCCTCTGTTACTGATCATTTCATTTGCACAGCTGTTAAATACAGAAAATGCCGACGAGAGAAATAATTTCGTCGCATCGTTTTGGCGCAGCCCTCTTGTGCGGCGCCCCTATGCATTGCATACAGTGCATACCCACTTTTAGTGCCACTGTCTCCCATCTGAGCTCGGATCCATTCTGTAAGTGCGCTCTCTTTCTCCCACTCTTTATTATATATTTTTTCTATATTTTCCCCGCTTACTGGAGCTCATTCTTGCGCTGCCTCCTCACTCTGGGCTGTTATGAGTGTTTGTTTGGGTGTGCGCCTGGTCAGGAGCGATAAACAGTAAAGGGACAAACTACCTACCACTTGTCTTTTGCTTTATTATAGGGCGCCAAGAGATATTCAAGGCGTTTCACTCGGAAAGAAAGTCAAGCCCAAATAAGCAACTCCACGTTCAAAAACAAGCCCAAAAAACCGCAACCTGCGACTCACGAGATTTGCAAGCGACTCTAGAAAAAAATAAGCCCAAAGTCGCTTATAATAGGCAGACTTGGCAACTCTCTCCTCCTGCCATCCCCCCAAAACCCCATCCCCACAGAGTCGGTGCCTGCTCCCAGACCACCAAAAACCAAAGCTAAAATCAGCAAAAAACTATTTAAGCATGAATATTCAAAAAGAAAAAAGAATACAGCTTCATCAGCTGCACCAAAGAATAAAACAATTAAATGTGGATTATTAAACATTAGGTCTCTCTCTTCCAAGTCCCTGTTAGTAAATGATTTAATAATTGATCAACGTATTGATTTTTTCTGCCTTACAGAAACCTGGTTACAGCAGGATGAATATGTTAGTTTAAATGAATCAACACCCCCGAGTCACAGTAACAGGTCGAGGAGGAGGAGTAGCAGCAATCTTCAATTCCAGCTTATTAATTATTCAAAGACCCAGACAAAGTTTTAAATCTTTTGAAAGCCTGACTCTTAGTCTTGTCCACTCTAATTGGGAAATTTAAAAATTAGTGGTACGCCAGATCCAGCAGAGAGGGCTGTGGGGAAGAGCATCTGTCAAACATTGTCCCGGAGAGATATGATTACCAGCCTCAAGGCCGGCTAGGGAGCCAAATTCCTGATAATGCAGATGTTGTTTTGGAACAGGCTGCTTGTTATTTTCCAACAGCCTTCAATTTAACTGAGTCATTCAGTAAATCCAATAAACCAAATTCCTTTAGTCACCATCGTTGCCGTGCAGGAACCGAACTTTATCTCCAGATCTAACCCTTTCGACTGCGAGCACGTTCTCAGCTGGACTACGCATCCAGCTTGCAGCTCAGGTCCAACAGGCTTTGAGTCTGAGTCTGTACGGCTCTGCACAGCCCATTAGCTGAGACTGGTTGTGCAGTCTCAGCAAATGTCGAACTGCTGCCCAGATTTTCTTAATTTCCCGGTAAATCAGGTATCCTCCGAGCCCAAACAGAAGAGATCCCATTAGCTCCCCTTTCCCCGATCTCATAGTGGAGAAAATTCGATCAATGGTGTTGAAGGCCCAGTTTGCCAGATCCATGATGCTTCTTAATCTTATTCTTATTTGGTCAGTGTGTAAGAGACACTCTTACAGCAAGCAGGAGAGATGGGGGAGGGCAGGGAGGCAGGAGAGAGATAGAATGCGACCATCCCCGTCATAGAGCAGGAGGGAGAGCCTGGATGACCTCTAATTTCCTGCTTCTAAATTCAGATCAAACTGAAGTTCTTGTACTTGGCAACACAAATCTTACCAGATACTTACTCTGGATGGCATTACTTTGGCCTCCAGTAACACTGTGAGAAATCTTCGAGTCATTTTTGACCAGGATATGTCCTTCAATGCACATATTAAACAAATATGTAGGACCACTTTTTTGGATTTATGCAATATATCCAAAGTTAGAAACACTCTGTCTGAGAGTGATGCTGAAAAGCTAATTCATGCATTTATTACTTCTAGGCTGGACTATTGTAATTCATTATTATCAGGCTGCCCTAAAAGCTCCCTGAAAAGCCTTCAGCTGATCCAAAATGCTGCAGCTAGAGTACTGACAGGGACTAGAAAGAGAGAGCAGATTTCTCCCATATTGGCTTCTCTTCATTGGCTCCCTGTTAAATCTACAATAGAATTTAAAATCCTTCTCCTCACATACAAGGTCTTGAATAATCAGGCCCCATCTTATCTCAAAGACCTCATAGTACCATATCACCCCAACAGAGCACTTCGCTCTCAGACTGCTGGCTTACTTGTGGTTCCTAGGATACTTAAGAGTAGAGGCAGAGCCTTCAGCTTTCAGGCCCCTCTTCTGTGGAACCAGCTTCCAGCTTGGATTCAGGAGACAGACACCCTCTCTATTTTTAAGATTAGGCTTAAAACTTTCCTTTTTGATCAAGCTTATAGTTAGGGCTGGATCAGGTGACCCTGAATCCTCCCTTAGTTATGCTGCTATAGGCCTAGGCTGCTGGGGGGTTCACATAATGCACTGTTTCTTTCCATTCACCTTATTTACTTTGTTTATACTCCACTCTGCATTTAGGTGCCGTTTACACGAGACCGTTTTCATTTTGAAACGGTGTCGTTTTGATGCGTTTCGGCCTTGCGTTTACACGACAACGGTGTCGTTTTGATGCGTTTCGCCCTTCTGTTTACACGACAACAGAGTGAAAACGATGTGTTTCAGAAACGGGGTCCAGAGTGGAGCGTTTCAGAAACGCACCGGCTTGCGTTTTCGTGTAAACACTTGAAACCGGGGTGATTTGAAAACGCTCGACTCGCACATGCGCACTATGGTTGAGACGGCCAGTTTTTCGCGCACGCGCAAACTGATAAACAGTACTCGCGGATTCACGAGTGCTTCTTATGCTTTTCCTGTGTTTTTTACCGTTTTGTAATTCAGCGTTGTGTGCAGCAGCGATCCAACCTCATCATCTGTCCACACAAAACCTCTCACATTGGCCGTTTTGTAAGTAATGAACAATTTGCCGCACTACCTACTGTGTCACTCCACGCATGCGCGTCTTGCGTAAACAAACTGCAAAGAGAAAACCAACGCCAACTTGTGGCCTGGCATGGGAACTACATCGTTTTCATCGTTTCACATGTCCTCGTGTAAACGCGGATCGTTTCTGAAACGCCATCGTGTAAACGAAAGGCTGAAACGCATCAAAACGACACCGTTTCCAGTGAAAACGGCTTCGTGTAAACGGCACCTTAATCATTAGTTATTATTAATCTCTGTCTCTCTCCCCTCAGCAGATGACCCCCCCTCCCTGAGCCTGGTTCTGCTGGAGGTTTCTTCCTGTTAAAGGGAGTTTTTCCTTCCCACTGTCACCAAGTGCTGCTCATAGGGGGTCGTTTTGACTGTTGGGTTTTCTCTGTATTATTGTGGGGACTTTACCTACAATATAAAGCACCTTGAGGCGACTGTTTGTTTGTTGTGATTTGGCACTATATAAATAAAATTGAATTGAATTGAATTGAATTTATATATATATATACATATATTATCCATGCCCAGGTCACAGAACAGTGTTGTCCAGACCCCCACACATCCCCAGCAACTGACTCCAATTCTTCTGAAAGGACATGAAGGACATGTTTCCAAGCCAGCCAAGAAACATGTCCTGGCTCTGCCCTGGAGTACCCCCTCTGTAGGACATCCCTAAAGAGGACAACAAGAGACATGCTGGTCAAATGCCAGATCATCTCAACTGGTTCCTCTGGATTTGGAGGATTAGTGGCTCTACTCTTAGCTCCTCCTGAATGACCAACCTTCTCACCCTATCTCTAAGGCTGAATCCAGACACCAGACACAGTGGTTATAGTTGAGGGTAGAAATGTAGATTGACCAGTAAATTGACATCTTAACCTTCATATCTTCATCCATACCAGAGTGGACACACCAACATTTTCTGCCTGAGAATCATGGCCTCAGACTTGAAGGACCACATAAAGTCCTGTGGAAAAGAAAGTTTTCACAGGATCCACTGCTGTCCTATGAAAGCGAAGTACAACTCAAGGTTACAGAACCTCCTTTAACGGCAATAAGTTGCAGTAATGGTTTTCTGTATGACTTTATCAGTCTCTCACATCATTCTGGAGGAGTTTTGGCCCACACTTCACAGTGTTGCCTCAGGTCAGTGAGGTTTGCAGCATTCATTCATGCACAGCTCTCTGAAGGCCCCCCCACAGCATTCAGTCAGGCTGAGGTCTGGACTCTGAGCTGCAGCACCTTCATTCTTTTCTTTTGCAGCCGTTCTGTTGGAGATTTGCTGCTGTGTTTGGATCATCGTCCTGTTGATGACCCAGTTTGGTCCCAGCTTCAGCTGTGGGACAGACGGCCTCACATGTGACTCTGAATACTTTGGTACACAGAGGAGTTCGTGGTCCACTCAGTGACAGCAAGGAGCCCAGATCTTCAGCCCTCCTCCACCGTGCTGCTCTGAGGTGTTTGTGCTGATGTGCTGCGTTTGGTTTCCTCCAAATGTGCTGCTGTGCATCATGGACAAACATCTGCACTTTGGTCTGTTTGTTCAGAGGACATTGATCCAGAAACTTGTGGTTTGTTCAGGTGCAGCTTTGCATACTAAAGTCTTGTTCTCTTGGTAACATTTCCAAACCAACCATATTTGTTCAGACTTTTTTCTAAATGTACTATCATGAACTTGAATGCTTTTATAGAGGTGGTCACACTTACTAATGATCAATTAATCAAGTTACTTTGATTAGCAGCACCTGGCTGCTACTTACCCTCTTAATCCCTATGGAAGCAGCAAGCGTGTACTTGTTTTTTCACAGGATTACAGCAAGTCCTGTGGATGCTTTCCGTTTTACATGACTGTAACTTCCAGAAAAGGTTTATACATTTTATAAATGCATCACACAATGTTCTAACATTGATCCATGGTAACAAGTAAAACCTGCTACTTTCAGGATTACTTTTCATCTTGTGAGTACCATTGTTAGATATTTTATCAAAAATAACAAATAAAAAAACTGAAGCTAAAGAGAGGAGGATTCTAGAAGAAAAGACAGGTAATCACCAGAGTCGTTAGGATTTAGCCACTGTTTGCCTTAATGATGGCGTTACACATCTTCAGTGTAATACTTTGTTGGGATGGAGGTATGGCTGAAGCCTGCTGGACATTTAAACAGTAAATGTTACTACAGAAAAAAACGAGTCTTTTGATCCAAAACATCAAGCCATCAGCACGAAGTAAAACTGCTGCCGAGACTGACCACAGGCTTTTAGGCGCTCACCGCAGAGAACAGATGTTTGCTACGTTTCCCGCATGCTGACATTAAAAATGAGCCAAACACTGTAAAAAAAAAACTGTCGTCTTCACTTCAAACAGAAGGAGATAAATCTCATATATGGCTGCCTCCATTACAGCTTCTCTGCTGCGGCCTGGTTCACTGTAATCATTAAGCTACAGTTTGGATGTCTGCTCTGAGCTTTCTCCCCATTATCCTGCTGCCCACACACACACACACACACACACACACACACACACACACACACACACACACACACACACACACACACACACACACACACACACACGGCCTCTAAACACCTTTAAACATTGTTTTGGTCTCACAGGCATCAGAGCAGTGATGTTTCTTTTATTTATCTGTTTATTTCTCACAGTAACAAATGGCTGAAGAGGGCAGTCGGCACCATCTGTTACTGTTGAGGGTGATAGCTGCTCTAATGGGCTGGGACTGAGGTCCACTCACACACTCTGACACACACACACACACACACACACACAGATTGTAACTGAATAGTCACAGATTTGGCATACGCGCACTTTTCAGTCGAAAATGTAAAATCCATAGTGTTAATGAAGCACAAACAACATCGGAT